>NC_062520.1:13427845-13580345 GCF_022655615.1 Tachysurus fulvidraco | reverse complement strand
TCCTAAATACCCTACGGTCAAGCTGCTCCCACAACAGCTCAATAGTGTTCAGCTCCAGAGACTGTGCTGGCCACTCCATTACAGTCAGAATTAAGGCTGACTGCTTGGTCTTTAAATATTATTGAAACATTTTGGAGGTGTGTCTTAGATCATTATCCTGTTGTAAAATCTTGTGATAGTTTTCCTTCCTCCAGGTTCCTTCCACTCTGTAGAAATCTCCTTTTTATCACCTCTAAAGCACCCCCAGTCCATCACGCTGCCTCCACCATGCTTGATTGAAGGTAATAAGCACTGTTCCAGCATCTTTTCATTTGTTCTGCGTCTCACAAATGTTCTTCTGTTTGATCCGAAGATCTTAAACTTGGACTAATCTGTCCACAACACCTTCCAGTATTCCAGGGTCCAATGTCTGTGCTCTTTTGCCCATCTCACTCTTTTGTTTTTATTAGCCAGTCTGAGATATGTCTTTTTCTTGGAAAATTAAAGCAAGAAGCCCAGCATCCTGAAGCCTCCTCTTCACTGTTGTTGCTGACACCGATGTTTGACGGGTACTATTTAGTTGAGGACCCGTGAGGCATCTTTGTCTTAAACTACACGCGCTCAGATATATGTCTTCTTGTACATTTGTGCATTGGGGCCTCCCGGAAAACAAAGAAATTTGCAATATGAACCATTGATGCTGACTGAAGCCACAAGCAGAATGTTAACTATACAGCTTTGAACTAAAGATTTTTATTTTAGTGAATTTTTGTTCTACTAAAAATATTCTCTGCTGTACACATTAGAGATTAATTTAACAGTTATTCCACTTTTCTACCCTTGTCCCTTTTGTGTGTGCATGTGGAATACTTAATTGCAAAAGTTATTCTATTTGTTGACATCCGCACCACTTTCCTCAGTCAGTATGGGTGGGGGAATAATAGAATAATGTGTGTGTGTGTGTGTGTGTGTGTGTGTGTGTGTGTGTGTGTGTGTGTGTGTGTGTGTGTGTGTGTGTGTGTGTGTGTGTTCTTTCAGGCCGTTTTGGAGAATCTGCACAGTTCAGTTTCCAGACAGAACAGTAAAAAAAAAACAGCAACAACATCTGGGGTAATCAGAACTACTGTGGCAAACATTTTACTGTCTCCCACAACAATTTAAAGCATCCATTTCCATATGCAAAAGCAAGACCAAAAACAAGAAGAGGCTTTTTAAATGTATTTTTTAACAAAAAAAATCTTACGCTTATTTGATTCATTTCAGTTGCACGAACTGAGAGCCTTATACCCTGATCCTTGAGCTCATTCAGCACTTCCTTACTCAAATGAGCTTATGAAAATGAAAGTCAGAATTAGTTCTTCATGAGGTATAAAGATCTAGAGGGGCCTGGGTTCACTACTGTCTTTAAAGTACAGACACAGACAGGTTTCCTATTTGCTGTGGCAGTATAAGTGTTTTCCTCAATAGCATTTCAACATGTTAATCACCTTAAGCATTCACAGTTTCCCTCTGGAGCAAACCAAACCAAAATTAGGTATGATTCACTCAAAAAAAAAAAGCTTCCTTCTTATAAATGGCACAGTTAGAGGAGAAATGAGCTGCTACGAAGAATTATTGAAACTTAACGAATAGTGTTTTTGTACGCCAGAATTTTACTGGACTTGTGTCAGCGTTTGCCAAGTCCTTCTTTTCTTGGGTTCCATGACTCCGTCTTTAAATATGTTTGCAGTGACCTGTAATAATTATTGGATTTCATGTACAGGTTGTGTCAGCGTCTATAACCACAAACTGCATTATGCCCTGATTTATGTGTTATTAATCATTAGGTAATGTGTCAGTCTTACACAGAGAAAGTTTTTTAAGGAAAATCTGACAAGGCAGCTTAAAATGATCACAAAATATATTTTCTGCAGTATTATAACTACAGAAGAACAAGGCTACTACAAAATGTGTTTTATATTTATGTGTGATGGCAGAATCTTGTATTCGGTATGACTCAAATGTGAGAAAACACACAAAACTTTCAAAATCAAAAACACACAAAACGCACTCACTCATCACTCATCACAATATACACCCATGTCTACAGCACCATCCATATTAAACCTTTTCCACTTCAAACTGTTTACAACTGTTTTTTCGCATGGTGTCTTGCACATTCACTCGACTGCTGTTTTGCACACCACATTTCAATGCTATTACATTAATAAGTGTATATATGTGTAATAGAACCCTCTTTGTTCATAACCGTCTATTTTTGCACAATGTACTGTATAATATACAGAATGCACACTGGTTGGTGATATTTTGTGAATTTATCTGGTAACGTTTGCACTAGGTTGTACAGATGTACTTTATATGGCTAGGACAACTTACTTTAAGTCCTTAAATCTGTGTTTGTTCTATATAGCACCATGGTCCTGGAGAAACTTTGTCTCATTTCACTATGTACTGCATGAGCTCTATATGGTTGGAATGACAATAAAAGCTTCTTGACTTGACTCTTGACTTGAGAATACAGTTCAGGAAGATAAGAAACATACTGTAAAATACCTACTGTAACAAGACCTAGTGTAAAATATGTACTGAAACAAAAAAGAGAAAAGAACAAAATATTAAGGTTCTACTAATTAAACTGAAACAAATGCAAGAAGCACAAAGAGAGTCACCGCTTATGAGGGTTGGAGTGTCTGCTACTACCGGCGGTACTAACACTAGACAATGGTATCGCTGTCTTCTCTATGGCAAGAATTGCTGGTTTGAATTTTGGGGAAAATCCCTTCCAATGACACATCCTGGCACTGGAAGTCCATTTTGAAGCCATGTCTGTAGCATTCTGTTCTCCCTGACAGTATTCCGCCAACTGGCGCCTCCTGAATTCTGATTGGACAGTAATTCGTAATCACACATCTACATACTCTATACTGCTCTGCATGCAGTGGGGATTCCCAATAGCTGTAACTGGCATGCTTGTGTAACGTGTGCTAGGGATTTAATGAGCTTAGACTTCAACTGACGTAAATGCAACAACATATAAACCAAAATAGTCAGTTCTGGGAAAACTCTAAGGCCTGAGAGATGAACACATACAGTACCACTGTAGTGTTCTCTACAACAGGTTCATACCACAGTGCTGTTGAAATGTTCTAATCTGATTGGTCAGAGGTGTTGATTAGTTTTCTGTAACATTTCTGCTCTGACCAAATCAATAGTATCAATAGTGTCAGCTCATTTAGAAGAAACTTTATGGCAGACATTCTACTTTATCTAAATCTAATAATAACTGGATTAAAAAATGTTTTGCTATTTAAAAGGAAATGATAAGTTCTCGACAAGGAGATAATTATTCATTCAACATTCATGGAAGGGGTCTCGAGGGTCAGAGCTTTGTAACAGTCAGTGGATTTTCTGCCATGGCTTGGGAAAATGCTTGGGATAGAGGACTTGATGCTTTTCTGTTTCTCTGTAACATGCCAAGTGATTTTTTTTTTTTTTTTTGTCTAACTAACTAACTTTAAGAAAAAAGGAAAATCAAGAAAGGCTTGGACGGACGTTTTATTGCTTATGGATGTTCCACAACATTAAATGTGGAATAAGACAGTTTGGGATGGCTTTATAGCAAAAAATAACTAAAAAATAAAATCAGGCTGCAAGACACCACCCCATCACTGATTATTTCCTGATTATCCATCCATCCATCTATCCATCAATTTTCTTTTCAGCTTATCCTACACAGGTTCACATAGAACCTGATGTCTATCCCAGAGGACTCAGGGCACAAGGCAGGGGATACCCTGGACCCAAACCATCACAGGGTAGAATAACTCACACACAAACTCACACACCTGTTCACACACTACAGATTTACACTTCAGAGATGCCTTCAGTGCATGTCTTTGGCCAAAGAGAGGAAACAGGAATACCGTACCAAGAGGAAAATCCCGAAGCACAGAAAGAACAGGCTAACTTTACACACAGGGTGGAGGAAGGACTCAAACCCTCATGCTAACTTCTAAGTCACTGTGCCCCTTCCATTACTGATAATTTTCCTACATGTAGCATGCTGTCCAATCATATTGTATTCCTTACATAAAATACTAAGGCACATTATATTGACTTAATGAAATGCTTATTACATTATACTGAAATAATAAAATAAATAAAATGCTGCACCAGAATCAACTTTTAAACAGTAAATAATATCATCCGAACAGTCAAAGCATATAAATACAGAATAATAACCATCAAATCTCTGAGCTAACTCTTACAGTGAATCAAGTACTGAAGAGCTGTATGTTTAGGCAGTTTGTGAATGCACTCATCAAGGCACATGTGCTGTGGTGATGTGACAATAAAAGTGACTTGACTTGACTTGGTATTTATTTTATTTTGATTTTATTTTCAGTTTAATTCAAATATGATTTGATTATGCTTTAAATTTCAAACAAACCAAACCAAACCTTGGTGTAGTTCTCAGACGAGTCATAGGAAAGCAAGTATAATGGGATTCTGTCCTATAACGGGATTGTTCTAGAATCTTTCTATGTTCATGCACATTATAAAGTCCCTGCATTATGAAATATACAAGAAAATGAAACACACAGAAATGAGAACATACTAACACTAACACTCTTAATGGCTACCCCACATTATCCTACAGAAAAAAGCACTTTTGTACATAGTGACAAAAACAAAACCTTTTACACAAATGTATGCCATAGTGCTAGGATTCATTTGTTAAGACAGATTTGCTTTTACTTTTTTCAGTAGTGTCACCACACTGTCAGTAGTAGTGTCTGTATCAGAGGCAGAGTAAAACAAACCTAGCCATAATGACTACTGTGTGTTTCTGACTCATTTCTACCTGAGGTCAGGGTTTAGAAAGCCAGTTGAGTGTAACAAGAGGGAAATTGTTGTGGGATTGTCTTACGACAGCGCCATGTGGCTGTCAGGAAAACATGGCACTCGTGGAACCTATTAGAGATGGACCATTTAGGAGCTGATATTGGCTCTTCACTGCACAATATGGCTAGCACATGGGTATCTTTATGAGACAGCTGCACAAACATGGAATAAAATGCTGTGCCTTTTACTTGCTTTTTTAAATCTTTTGTCTCATCTGCCATAATGATCTGATTTAGCAGGATCTAAGATATATAATATTATGACATATATATATATATATATTTGTATTATTAATTGTACATCGAGCTTGTGTAATGTACCTTATTGCTGTTCCTTATTGCACTACTCTTGTTCTGCCAGCAAGGAATTAAACTCTTATACAATTTCAAGTATAAAGCTCAATCTACTACTGTAGCTCCTTAAAAAATATTTTAAAAAATTGGAAAGAATCCAATTTTAAAGCATATCTAATGTTCTAGCATATCTTACAGAAATCAGTGACATTTCTTTCACTGAGAATGTGACTAACATCATATTTTTAAATTTGCATATTTCAGAAATGGACTCAGAAATCATGAAATCATTTATTATTCTTCAGTAAATGCTGTATCCTGGTCATGGGACAAGGCAGGACCACAGCCACACATGAGGGCATCTCTCTCTCTCTCTCTCTCTCTCTCTCTCTCTCTCTCTCTCTCTCTCTCTCTCTCTCTCTCTCTCTCTCTCTCTTCTTCTTCTTCTTCCTTCTCTCTCTCTTTCTCTCTCACTCTCTCTCTCTCTTTCACACACATCACCACTAATGATAACAACAACTACAACAACAACAGCAATAACAACAACCATAATAATAATAATAATAATAATAATAATAATAATAATAATAATAATAATAATAATAACAACAACAACAACAATTATTATTGTTGTTGTTATTATTATTATTATAAATAAAAAATAACAAACAACAACAACAACAACAACAACAACAACAACAACAACAACAACAACAATAATAATAATAATAATAATAATAACGATTGTGTCCAAAGATTTTGCACAATTTACAATCTTTAATACATAATAAGTCTATGCAAGTTAACAGTTGACATATAAAAGATACAAAACATGTCAAATTATACTCAGCACAAGACCCCTTTATTTCAACTCTCTTCGTTTCTTTTCGTTTCCGTTCGTTTCCCTTCGTTGCCATATGTCACTTTTGTACGCCGCTTCGACTGATAAAGTTTTACTGTTTTGAACCGGATCCTTTTCCGCGGCCAACATGGCGGAGTACGACTTGACTACAAAAATTGCCCACTTTTTAGACAGACATCTCGTTTTTCCTTTGCTGGAATTCTTGTCTGTTAAAGAGGTAGGCACACAGTCAGAGTTAATAGTGAAAGTCGTTGTATGGAGGTGTTTATTTATACCCATGGTCAGTGTTTTTAAGCACGTGTTCGAACAGATAGCATCAGCTAACTAGCCGGTTAGCTAGCAGGATAGAAGCAGTTACCTAACCACATGGACAACACTAGATATACATACTGATATTTCTCTTAATCTCCTAACTGCTCATATTGTGTCCGAGGTGTGAAAAGAAACGATTTGTCGCCCAGAGTCACATTAACATCTGTGTTATCGGACACGTGTCTTTAACGCGCCCATTTAGAAACATTTTGTTTTCTTGTTTACTCGTTTGTCACAACAGATCTACAATGAGAACGAGCTTCTTCACGGAAAGCTTGATCTTCTCAGCGACACCAACATGGTGGACTTCGCCATGGACGTGTATAAAAGTTTGTATTGTGATAAAGACATCCCAAACTGTGAGTACTTTCCCCCATTGACACTTAACTCATTAGTGCTTGTTATTTGCTCTTTCGACCCAATTTGTTTGCTGTATAATATGTTGTGCTGCAGACTACTGATTTAGTGACACAATTAACGAAAGAAGGCAGATAACAACTTTTTGTTTGTCAGAAAACGTAAAAGCTGCCTGTCTTGTCTTGGTTTTTTTTTTTGTGCTAATGGAGATGGACACCAATTGGATTGCACAAAACTCACAGAAAGGTTATAACTATTTAACTTTCCTTTTTGTTAAAAAAAGTGAAACTATTTAAATATAAATCTTTCTATGTTATACTATACACAGATTTGCCAGAACATGAAAATGTGATTTGAATAAGTGATCATCTTGTTTCAGTAGGAGAATTAGAATCCGGTTTATTGGCCAAGGAATTTGGTTCTAGCTGTTTGTGACTCTCATAAGTACAGACATAAACAACACTATACTATACAGGACAAGACAAAACAGACTATACAAGACAATACAGACGATGAGATACAATATAGACAGTATGAGTATAAAATATGAATACAGAATATATGACTGGTCAGTTATGTACATAAAGTGTGAGAAGTGCATGGTAGTGTAAATAACAGTAATGTGATTGTGTACAATATGCAGCAGTAGTGTGTGTAACATACACACATGATGACTGACAGTGCTGATAATGCAGTACTTATAGATATGAAGCAGGGAATATAATTATGGTGAGTTGTTAATCAGGGTGATGAGGGGCCTGGGAAAAGAAACTGTTCCTGTATCTGGTAGTTTTAGTAAGCAATGTTCTGTAGTGCCTGCCAGAAGGGAGAAGCTGAAAGAGGTTGTGTACAGGGTGTGAAGGGTCAGTAGTGATTTGTCCTGCTCGGTTTCTGGTTCTTGTATGGTACAAGTCCTCGGGAATGGGCAGGGGGGCACCAATTATTTTTTCTGCTGTTTTTTTAGCAGCTGTTAAAAGTGGGATATATCAGATAGAAAGTAAACTGTCAGTTCTCAAAGTTGATGTGTTGGAAGCAGGAAAAATGGGCAAGTTTAGGTGATCTAAGAGACTTTGACAAGGACCATATTACGATGTTTAGACAACCGGGTCAGATAATCTCCAAGACATGACAAGTGGAACGAAGGTAGAAAAGTGCTGACAGTACAGGGGTGGCATAATAGTTATTATAAGTGTGACTGCTTGATGGTACTGGGGCTTGAACCCCTGCACTTCAAATCAACAATCCAGAGCCTTAATCGTTTGAGCCACTATTAAAGGAAACGCGCAAATGACCATTCGCTATTAACAAATGTGTTTAAAACACAAGTATTTTATCTTCACCTCTCACACCAAAGTCTGTGAGTCTGGCTCCCAACTTAGTTTTCTCTCAAAATGTTTAATGGTGACTTAACAGTTATGTATAGGCTAGTATAATTCGTTTGGATTGGCTTTTTTTTTCTCCACGTACCTGCATATTCATTGGCTATTCGCAGAAAAAGAGCATTGTAATAAATCTATAATATCAATTATAGTTAAAAGTCTGAAACCACACTGAAAACTTTTGTTTTCATATAACGTGTGAAAAACTGAAGAAGATTTGTTACTAATCCCTGTTTAGATAGGAGCAAATGTGTGATAGTGGGCATGTTCACTACTTTGTAAAAAAAGGTGTGATTTTCCATGTTTAATCTCTTGTAAAGAAGGATGTATTTAGACAGCACAGATGGATCATTTTTTGCACAAGCTTGTAGAGTTCGTGCCAGCTCGAGTGCACACTGTCATTACAACAAGAAAGGGAGAAACCGAATACTATGAAACTTTGCAGTTCATGTAAATATGGGCAATGTTGATGCAAGCAGTTAGGGCTCTGGATTGTTGTTCAGAAGGTTTATGTTCATGCCCGAGTTTGGCCAAGCTGCCACTGTTAGACCTTTGGGTGGGGCTATTAACCCCTTCTGCTCCATCGCTGCTGTATTATAGCTGACCCTTTGGTTTGACCCTAATATCCAAAGCTGTGAAGAAACAAATTCTTCTTCTTCTTCTAATTTCATGAAAGGTTATAAATATATATTACAGTTCAAAACTTTGGCATTTGTATTTTGAATTTTTATATTTCTTTAAAGCTACTTTGCAACAATTTCAAAAAAGTTCTGTGTAAATAATATTTAATCAAATTAAACATAATCTCAAAGATTCTACTTTTCACTCAGGTTGTAGTCAGTGATAATTTATGAACATTGTCCTATTAATTTGAACGCAATCTGGAAGCATTTTCACCGGTGCTCTGAGCTTGTTGGACCCCGCTGTAGTCCTGCTGCGCTCTCGTCCCTGTAGCTAGGTGCCTATGAGCCGCTTTCTACGTTCGTATCTGCACCCTTGTGTACTCGATACTTTTTGTTTACTTTGTTTTAGCGCTGAGAGAGAAGAGGACTGCGGTCGTGGCCCAGCTGAAGCAGCTGCAGTCTGAGACAGAGCCGATTGTTAAAATGTTTGAGGATCCGGAGACCACCAGACAAATGCAGTCGACAAGGTGAGTTAGTGCGAGTGCTACCGCAGCTCTGCATACAAACTCGCTCCCACTTGTAAAGAGACAGAGACAGCCACAACTGAGGGCTGGAGTAAGTACTGCTACTCAGGAGTGCTATAAATGCCAGCGGTCGACACAACAGTGGAAACGACGGTATCACAAATTTTCCACCATCATCCCCTGTTCCGTTGACTCATTTTTCTGAAGGATCAGTTTGCCAGCAGGGTTTAAATACATTTTCTACATTATTCCCAATGTAATTAAGCTCTCTGCTGGATGGATTGTATCACCTGAGTGAAGTTCACATCATCTATAGAGAAATTAATTAGAATAAACATAATACATGCACAGGGTTGTGCTGGTTTGCTTTTTATTTAGTGTAATCTTTAGATTTGACTTGGCCCATAAAAACGTGTAAAGGGGGTATTGTCTGTAATGAAAACCTGAATGTGAACAAAACAGGAAAAAAAAAGTTAATATTTGATATGTTCCCTGTAGCGAACATGGACATTAGTTGTCTGACGTCCACGCGGCCAAGTATGGAAGCATATTTTCTAGGTGTTTTTTATTTGTGGATTCATTAACTGTGACATAATTGAAAGGAAAATGCAACTCATGTTTTGCTATTTAGATTTTTGTTTGTCCTGAAATTCATTGTACGTTTTTTCCAGGATGACTTGCTGAAGTAAGAATGCTTTCAATTCAGTTTATTTGTATAGCATGTTTAACATTAACTTGGGGTCAAAGCAGCTTTACAGTAGCATAGAAACAGAATAAAAATGTTCAGTTTATGTCTGACGTTTATCCCTAATGAGTAAACCTGGGGAAACGGTGGCAAGGAAAAAGATGATATGAGGAAGAAATCTTGGTAGGAACCAGACTCATGTGTGACACTGGACAGTAAATGGTGTCATTATAAATAATGGCTTTTCTACAACAGTTTACAGTCATGAGGAATTGCTCCACCAAGAGCTCCTGAGGAACTAATAGGTCAGTGTAATTTTATGAGTTCGTTATAGACGTAACACTCCTGCTGAAGTCTTCTAATATTCACTGATGAAGACCCAAGCACAAAGCTGACCAACGCAATGGCAGTATCAGTCTAAAACCTTCTTGGGGAGGCAATACAGCAAGTAAGGACAAAACACAGACAAGTTTTTTGTTGTATTTGTCTTTTTTTTTTTTTTATCTGCTAGTTTAATTATTCGGGAAGAGGGAGGTCATTACACGTCACTTGGACAGACAGTGACTCAGCTGTTCAGACATTCGGACATCCTGGGCAAGCTGATTCCACCGTCTAGGTGCCAGAACAGACAACGTCTGCCAATTTTTAAATGAAAAAGGAAAGTCTATTTGCAATTACATTTTCCATGTTTGTCAAACTCACCCCATAGTAAACTCCCACCTCCAGCACTGACTGACAGCTTACTGCAAAAGGCAACTGAATTGATGATGCAAAGTGAATCGCAATTCCATTTGAATTTTGGCTCCCTCCGTACGCAACACGGAGGAAGTGAAACAGCCTACGGAGTAATTGCTCTTGCTATTTAAACACGACAGGGCCGTAACTCGTAGGACACGGGGAAATTCAGTTGCAAATGGACTTTTGCATTTGAAATTTGCACATTTGTGTAAACAAACATCAAACAGTAATGCATTGTTTTTTATTTTATTTCAATTGTCTTAGTTTCTGAATTCACAAATAGAAAATGCAGTCACAAATACAGTTTGCAAAGTTTCCACCAGGGTTTCCCTAGCTGACTTTTTCACTGCTCTGAACTCGACTGTAGTGACCAGCACTGGGGAGAACATTTATAGTGCCGATTTAAAAATAAAACCCAAAGTATTTAAAGTATTGGACACTTTTGGGCTTTCGGGTGCTGGTACATTTTGACACTGATGGTGTGTTTTGAGGCGGAAATATAAAACGTTGTAAAAAGGACATTTACATCTGGTTCCTTTCATCTCAGGGAGTCTTTCCTTTCCTCAGGTTTGCTCATTAGGGATACATTTAATCATTTCATTTCAAACTTTACTTACAATTTTTATTTTGTTTCTATGCTTCTGTAAAGCTGTTTTGAGACAGTCATCTGTTAAAAGCACTATACGAATGAACAAGCTCGTAACCTGGATCAGCTCTGCATAGACGGCATGAGAAGGATCAAAGAGAGAGGGAGGGAGATAGAGAGAGAATCAGGAGACCCCTGATTCTCTCCTCTCTCATTCTTTGTTCAGTCACTGCCTCTAAACAGAAATCTATTTATTGTCAAATATTTCACTGCAATGTTTTGGATCTTGCTTAAGCCCCATACTGAAAAGTTTTTTGGCTTTGAATTTATGAACTTCAATTGAATTGAATTATAGCAATAGTTATGTATGTTTTGAATGAAGAATGTATTTTTTCGTTTATGAATCACTTGATACCAGGGTCTAAAAAAGTTCAAATTTTGTTCCCCTACAATTGTGGATTGTAACTGAATCTCTGAAACAGACTAAACCAGCAGTCTAAACTTTAGTGGTTATATAATTTAATCATCGGTAAAGTTTGTACTGTTACTTACTGTTTTTTATATATATATATATATATATAGTAATGCCAGACTTGTGCACTTTCACAGGCCTGTGCTGTGTCGATAAAGACGTACACGTCTCAAGTAAACATATGTAATTGTGCTATGAAATTGAGAGGAAGTTTGGTTTTGGTGAACAGATTATACCTGAGCTGGGATACCGAAGACCAACAGCAATCTGTTTCAGCCGGTCCTCCAGCAACACGAAGCTGCAGACTGTGGATTAGTACAATTGACATCATGCCGTAGACTTTCGAGTCAACATGATTATTTTGATGGACGTGCAATATGCCAATATAACAATGTTTATACATTCATAATTGAATGTAATCAGTTTCAGGCTGCTCGTCCTCCCCGTGCGTTGCTCCTCGAATTAAGTCTGCACATTTGTTTGGCTCTGCTTTCTGTGTAGTGAGACAAGCCCAAGTGAGTAATTTTGTGCTCTGATCATGCAAAGCTTTTTTTAAAAAAAGATCTTTGAGCTAAGTTTAACACAAACTACCCCAGTTACTGGGGTAGAAACACTTGACCTGCCTGTATTTTTAGCACCTTTAATAACGTTAAAGCGTCTAAAGTCGTAGGTGAAGTTCTTTCCATCCAGTTTATTAGAGGGAAGGAAAAGCATTAGGTTTATATCGAAGGGGGTCTAGTGATTTATTTGCAGCAACATGATACGGTGGCATCTCTGCATGATCCATTTTGGATACGATGCATTTTAAAAGTACAATAGCTGAAACTTAATCATGACACTGTTTGTGTGATACGTGCAGACTCGTAATAGCACATAATGTAACAAAAGCTGTACATTAGCATCTAACTGAGTTAAACATGGCACGAGGGGAGGTGCATCTGAAGCATCTGTTCCGGTGTTGGTTCCATGTCTTTCTGAATCCTGTGCTCTCTGCTACTGACTTTCCCCAGACACCGGGACTGATTTCCTCACCCTGTGAGAAAAGACCGGCTGATTGATTGCTGTTCATGTGGAAGTAGGGTCGCGACAGTGAACTATATACCATGGACAATCATGTATCGATTCCACCAGGATGAGCCTGGTGTCAATATCTAGTATGGTGTCAAAAATAAATTGTTGTTTTGTTTCCTGCCTGAACCTTAACAGCCAAAAGCTGTTATGAGCAGCACAATAAAACATCATCTGATGCATTGTTGCTTTCCTTGTCCATGCTGCCAAACAGATAAATGAATCCAAGCTATTTTCTTCTCTATTCTGGCACCTAGGTGGTGGAATGAACTTTCCCTAGATGTCCGAACAGATGAATCACTGGCTGACTTCAAATGATGCTTAAAGACCTGGCTCGTACCGAAGTACTTAAACTAGCACGTTTTTTTTTTCTTTTCTTGACGGAGGTATTCTCAGTCCGTAATCAAGTCAACGAGTATTGATGTATTCATTGCCGGAGGCTTCATGTTACTTCTTTAAGTCACTCTGGATAATCTCAGGTGTCGAATGTCATAAGCGTAAACTTTATTCAGGGCAACAGTGCTGAACAAAATTTTAGAACTCTCCAACAGAGCATGTACATATTTTATATTGTAGAGAAAGTTTCTTTTGAGTCGTGCTGTTATGTGTAAGGTGTCTGTGACACGTGTGTTTCTAAGAGTGTGATGGGATGATGGTATACTGTGCACATTCTCACAAGCCTGTGACCGCATGTTTGTGGTACAAGCTCCAGTGTACTGTACTCATATTTGGCAGGTTCTGCACACTGTAATGTGTTTTCGCTCCAGTGTTGTAATTTACTTTGAGAAGCTGAAGTACACCAGACTTTTGATTTGGGGGAATTTTCCAGTTCCTGCTTACTGCTGACCTAAAGATTTTTTCCCCCCTAAGCTAATGCACTATTATGCTAACATATCAGGTTGGGAGATGTGGCCAGTAAGTGGTCAGAAAGTTGATGGTTCAAGCCCCAGTACTGCCAATCTGCCACTGTTGGGCTCTTAAACAAGGCTTTTAATCCTCTCTGCTCCAGGGACACTGCATCATGTCTGCCCATGTGCTCTGACACCAACTTCCTAACAAGTTGAGATATGTAAAGTTACCTTTTCCTAAAACACTTAAACTGGCGCTTATTTCCCTGTTTGTTTTTATGTATTGTTTAAAACAATTAGGTTGACGGTATCCTTCTGTGTGATCCAGTTAACCAGTGCTGATGGCAACTTTAAAGCACTTTTGTACTGACAGATACCATAATGTAACGGATTGTTACACCCCCAGTGTATAATTGATCGTAATAAAGTGTAGTCCACTCATTGTTCTATTTTCAATTTAGTTTTATTTGTAACTCTTTAATGCATATTGTCACAAAGCAGCTTTCTAAAATCTGCATTTTCAGCGTTTGGCATATGAAGAAGAAGAAGAAGAAGTTTTATTTATATAGCGCCTTTCCATAGCTCAAGCTCGCTTTACATTTCACAAATACAGTACATTCAGACAATTACATATACACAACACATAATACATATAATTGCATTATCTGAAATGCTTGTTAAATAGATATGTTTTTAACTGGGACTTAAATGCACCCACAGATGTGATGTTTCGTAGTGTAGGAGGCAGTGAATTCCATAATTGAGGAGCATTTATACTAAAAGATGCCCTTGTCTAGAGCGACTTGCGTGTTATGTCTCATTTATACACCTGAGCAATTTAGGGTTAAAGGCCTTGCTCAGGGGCCCAGCAGTGGCAACTTGGTGGAGCTGGGATTTGAACTCCCAACCTTCCGATTAGTACTCCAACATCTTGACCACTAGCCTACTACAAATCTAAACATATAATATATTTTAAATTGACCCAAAAGGTGCAAGCTAGAAATGATGATAAAGAGGGATAAGTCCCTGAGACAACATGAAGAAACCTTCAGACACCGAAGGGAACTCATGTGACTAATCATTTCCCTCCTATAACTCTGTGCACTCCTGTATGGTCAGAGTGCAGTTGTTTAACCAGGAAATTCATCAAGTTTAACATGAAGTCTATCTTGTTGAAGTTATCAGCTTCGTATCAGATGGAGGTTTGGGTGAAGCTGTCTGTCTGTCAATTTCTATCATAAGCCATATTGTCTTTCTAAGTGGTACCATCCACAGCAGTGTTTTTTTTGGCTCACTGCGTTTTTCCGTGATTCCGCTACCTTGATTCCACATTGTTCGGATTTAGTTCTTTGGCACGATGCTCTTTGCTTAATCAAAGAATGTTTTCTTCATAAGCCAATCTCGTTTTCTTCATCACGTTTTTCATGAAGTATGCCGATTAATCAGTCAAACTTTTTGGACACATCATAAACCAAATGGAATTGACAAGGTCTTAACCTTCCCCATCTGGCGGACACATTCCTGCCGATATCCGCATCCATTTTTATTGGACGCCATTGAATGATTTATAGTGTTGTGTTTATTAAGCAACAGTGCTGTGCAGATATTAAACTCATCTAAGATCATCTGATGAGCAAGGCAAGCTCTTGTCATGCTTCTCAGATGTACCAAGCTGGAAGCTTTTTATAAGGTGCCTCGTGTGTTTGTGTATAGGGCGGAAAGTGCTAGCCGGGGGTGCTGATAGGAGGGAAAAACTTGGTTTTCTCTACCCGCCTGTAACCTGACGCGGTCAGAGTTTGACACTGCTTTTCTGCGTATCAATGAGCCGCTTTGTTTCCACAGACTTGTGTTTTCTCAGGAAATCATACAGGATGGAAGTTTGCGGCCTCTCAGCCTCGTGTGAGAGCCCTTGGTAGGTGGTAGGCGCGCTGGTTTGCTTTTTCGTTTCTCACACCAAAACACGTTTATCACAGTCGAGGATTAAGCTGTGGCAGTTTTAATTAAGCTACCCAGTTGCTCGTCTGCTCCTCATTAACGAGCGGCTTTGAAGTTTACTTTTATTCGATCCGAATATATTGGTTTCAAAGGGCATTATTTGGTGTCTGGTGTTTCACGAGTCGAATACGCAACCAGGAAATGTGGCCCGGCTCTCGTATTTATTTGTTCCTGTGCCGAATTGCTGTTTCTGTCTGTCGGGTAGAGGCAGTAGTTTAGGACCAGCGATGGTTAGCAAGTAGCAGGTTAGCATTCATACCCGCAGAAACCGGCGGCAGCAGCTCCACCTCCACAGGGAAGCTGCTGCGGTCTGCTCGGGATGACTGACCAGGGAAGAGCTGCTATCACACACGCCTGCGGATGTGTGAAGTAGTAATCACAAGCCCACACCAAGGCATGATGGTAGTGAGATTGAGGGGAATGTCAAGGGCAGTTGAAAGCAGAGGTGCTCCCAGTTTGATGTCTTTTTTCTTTTCTTTAAATGTTCATTATGGGGGCTTGTTCTCCACCCGGCGCTGCCGCATGTGCTGGATGACAGTATAATGGCACAGAAGCGGCGCGACAAGAGCACGCCTTTATAAACAGCCTTTGAAGCTCCCCTCAAATAAAATAAACCGGGGACCTCCTTTTTCTGTCTGGCTTGTTCAGAGACACACGGTTTGGTGTGCTGGTTCTGCAGAGGCTAGCCACATTTGGTGGGGGTGGTGGTGCGGAAAACCTGGTTTCCAGTCCCCTCTACCTATTCATCTGCCTCAAGTCACACCAGCAGCACCGAGGCCATGTGGTCGAATAGCAATGGTTATTTATAGCAATGATGTTTAATTTTTTCTGCTTTAATTCTATAATATTGACTAGTGTTGTGAAGCCATTAACTTTCCTTCATGGTTCAGATAAAGGGTTTGGTTGCCTTTTCCCCATCATCTCCTAATTCTGTCTTTCCACTATTATCTACTCTTCTCTGTCTTTATTACTCTTTCCTGTGTAATACTCTTAACAGAAAGCATGAGTGTTGCACACTTCTTAAACTGATTACAACTGCAAGAACATGTAGTAACCTTTAAAAAAACCCTATTCACCACAGCATTTTTTCTCTCCTCCTCTTCCAGAGATGGGCGTATGCTGTTTGACTATCTGGCTGAGAAGCATAATGTAAGTAACTCCACCGTCTCCTCTGCTGCTCTGAGTAGTTCTCATGACTCCTGCGTGAACTTGGCCTTGTTTCAGGGGGCCGGTGGGAGGGGCGGCACAGAGACGTTAAACGACTTCCCAAAACCTTAACTCATTTTCAGAGCTTTTTATGGCTTGCAGAATTTTCTGCGGACATTTACATTCTGTGGCGAATTGTTAAGAATAAGCCGAACAGCTCCGAGACCCGTGGGGCTACCCGCAAAAATGCTTGGGGCTTCTATATTTGATGTGACGGCATTCCCCTCTCACCCCGGCATCCCACTGATCCGGGGCCTGTCCTCAGTGCACCTCAGTTCACAGGCCCTGGTGCCTTTTTAGTGTGCTAACGCAGGGGTCATTCACATTAACAGCCCTTAAACAGCACCCTTAACGTGCACTACCCACACGCCTTGCAGCTCTCCCAGCCTTCACACTGGCCTTCACTTCTGGAAGACTTCCTGTATTGGGAAACAGTGGCGTGTGTGGTCTCCATTGTCAAATATCCACATTTTGGGTTTCTCCCAAACATGCTCTTGAGGGTTCGAGAGTTCAGCCCTGTCTTCACCACTTTCTGAACTTCAGTGGGGATTTAGAATATATTTAAATTCAGTGACGTCATTAACTTCAGCAGTTGAAATCTATTGTTGTATTTTATTTATTTATTTATTTATTTATTTATTTATTTATTTATTTATTTATTTTTAAAATCTCATTTGCTTTCGTTTGCAGTTCCGCCAGGAGTATTTGGATACTCTTTACAGATATGCCAAGTTCCAGTACGAGTGTGGGAATTACTCCGGTGCCGCAGAGTACCTCTACTTTTTCAGGGTCCTGGTAAGTCTGAACACCACAGTCAGCTTAAAAAAAATAGTTGTATTTTATTTGTATGTCTTGGTGTCAGTTTCCCACTGAATGATGACAATAAATGAATGGTGGTGACTTTTGTATGCTGTATAATAGCTTAATCGTTTGGTTTCAATTGAGAACTCCTCTGAGAGTGCTAGTTAAGGAAGCACGTTCCTCACCTCATAGAAATAAATTTTCTTTATGTCCTGCCGTTTCAGCACTGGACAGTGCAGACAGTGCCAAGTAGCCTTAGTTATGACTGTTACTCATGAACTCAAGAGGTGTGTTTTTATGAATGAAGTCAACTATGAATGGTTTTATGTTTTTCACAAGTCAATATATTGCCTACACCAATACACACACAATGCCTCATATAATAGAATCATCCATTGATTGTTTGTCTGTCCTTTTTTTTCCACCAAGATGAGATAATGGTGTTTTGAATTAAATAGTTTTGTGAACACCGCTGTGTGTCCTCAGTGCTAGAATAAACTTGTTCAACTTGGCCAGCAGCTTGGTGGCAGCCTCCATCCCACAGCTTCAGTCTCCTTTACTGAGAGAAATGCTCTCAATGGGTTTTTCCATTGAAGTCTGAGGCCAGATCACACTTCATCAGGATTCCCTAACCTTGCAGCTCTTTAATGTTGTGTGCTGTTCCACTAGATTCCGATTTATAACAAGCTTGAAATGCTCATGTCCAACTATTTTATGGATTATTAACTTAAACACTTTTTTTTTCTTTTAAATCCTTGCTTTTCCTGCAAAAAAAAAAAAAAAATACCGGCGGAACACACACAGACACATGTGCCTTTGGCCTTCTTATTTAGCTTGGGAGTTAAAAATCCCAAACTAAACCTGGACTCTTTTTTTTTTTGTCTGCTATATGATTGTAACAGAGGTGTGCTGAGGACTTTGGATTAAATAATTTTCACCAGTGGAATACTTTGGAAATCAGATAATACCAAAGTAGGTTTGCGGGGAAAGATAATTGCAGTTCACCGAGAGTACTGGCAGTATCCGCGTTACACATGCGTACTTCTTATTTCCTCTATAAACAAAGGGCTCATTGCTCAGGCTCTGGCATTTGTGGCTTCTCTCCCACCGCTCGCAGAAACGAGTGAAAGATGAACTCGTGCACGAGAGTGGCCGAAACGTATGGCTGCATGCGATTCTGTCTGGTGAACGTGTGTGTGTGTGTGTGTGTGTGGTGGAAGGCTGAGAGAAAGCCTGGGAATAGTCACTGTCTGACCTGCTTGGGCTCTTCCTCCCTCACTCCCTCCCTCTCCCTTCTCAAGGCCACACTATAAGGACTTAGGGGCTTGGCTGAAAAGAGATGCCCATTGTCACTGGTGCGCTGAGCTGGGAACGTGTGAGACCCTCCATGCCTCACTGAGTTATCACACTCCCCTGGTGCAGAGTGTTTCTCCTAGTGCCATTTCGCTTGCCTTCTCACATGTAAGGCTCCTCATTATACGCACTGTCCATTCTGCCTGCCCACACTTATTTAGAGATGATTCATTAGTGCTAGAGCATAGAAAATTGTCCTTACATCATGAGCAAATTTGAGTAATAAATACCACAATGGTTATAAAAAAAATGACCTAACTGCATATCTGGATTTATTTGACTTCTAATTGAAGTTGAAATGTTTGGTTATTTGTTTGCCTGTGGGAAAAGGGAAAAACACTAGAGCACTGTGAAGGCAAGCCTTTGACAACAGCACAGAGCTGCTTTACAGTTTGCCTACAATGTTGAAAGAGTTGCTTTGTAATCCACTTGGGAAAAGCGATACAGGCTTGTCATTACAATCTGGCTCAGTCTGCCTTCTTGAGCAAGATAAGTGCACAAAACCTGCCAGGTTAACTCTCATATCTAGATATCCAACTGTACATTCTAATAAGCAAAGATTACATTCGATTTTTTTTAAGGTACCCACCACTCAAGTGCACAGGAAATTCGACACTTGCACTCTGTTTAACGTGGAGCTCTTTCGTGGATTGGCACAGTACACGAGTGCAGACATCTTTCGTAAACATGGTATATATTTTTTTCCCTCTTCGATTCGGGGAATAGTAGACGAAAGGCATTTTCATTTACTCCATGTGCATGCGAGAAGCTGTGGACATAATGAGACAGAACCCCCCATTTTGTTAAAGAACTTGAAAAATGGCATCAATTTCCATTTTACACACATCAAACGCTGAGAGTAGATGAGACCCCAGTACAGACCAGGCAGACTTGTTTATGGCATTGCAGCTCAGTGTAAATAGACCCAAATTGCTCTAAAGCATGCTTCCTCCAGCAACATGATTTTGGGCCCTCATTGACCCTCATTTCCAATTGTAGAACAAAGAACATGGAACACTCATGGAAATGACACGTAAAACTGGATTTAACCACCCCGACCCTTTCTCACCGAATACCTGCCTCGACTTTTCCCCCCCTGCCTACTCTCTCGCTTTATTGTCATTTGTGCCAGACCTCCCATGTCCTCAGTTGGGTGCTACTATAGGAGAGGTTAGGCTCAGAGAACTCCTTTAACGTGGGAAACCTAGTCATTTAACGAAGGAAGCCAGGCTTGCAAAATCTAGAGCTGAGGTCCTGTTACAATAGCGGCCCAGCGCGAAAAGAGCAACTTATTCATATCATCTCCTAATGCTGGGATTGAATGTTGAGAATAAAGATTGAGTGTCCCGTCGGATCGGCAGCACAGTAAATTTATTGTTGCTGGTCAGTGAGTGAAAATGTGCCCATTTGGGGAAGCAGTGGAAACCTAAGGTAACTCCTGGAAAAACCCAGGTATTGAAACTATTCTCTCATGGCAGGCCCTGAAAGCCAGGCAGTGTACAGAAAGTTGCCATAATGACATGGAGCCTTGCCAGATGTAGCAGGCAGTGCCTTCCAAAGAAAGGCAAAAGAAAACAAACACTTTTAGAACGAAGCGTTGACCTTTTATATTGGAAACACAGCTGTATTCTTCAATCTCTCCCAGTTTTCTATTTTGAAAGACGTTCGACCCCAAGTTCACTGTTGGCCACGTTGTGATTTTCAGCAAGACTGAGCCTGAAGAGACACGACAAAGTTGAGGAAACTTCAAGATGAGTGCGCTACAAATGAGAAGGGTTTTTGGTGACAGTGAGAGATGGTGGCATGGATATTTTTTTTGTTGTTTTGTTTTTTCTTTTCTTTCCCCCTCTGACTGGAAAATATCATCCTTGTTTTTGGTTCCATGTATTCATTCCTACTCATCTGATATGAACTCGCTGTGCTGTATCGGTTTAGCACAGAAATTGCACCAGTTTTTTTGCCGATAAGGTGCATAAAGGTTACTAAAATCGATTTACTGAAGTTTAAGAATAAATGCAAAATAAAAAGTTGTCAATAATTCAAATGATTGTTTTTAGCATAAATCCATCAAAGTGGCACTTGGAAATTCTTTTAACTTTGCACTAAGGTTTGTATGTTTCAGTGTAGATGAGTAGCTATAGTCAAACAAAATTGAGCCCTTAATGGAAAAACATGAGGTTTGGGGACACTTGATTGTTCAGTGTAGTCATAAACTGGAATAAGCCTGAAGGGAAACTTGCATAAGCACACATTTGAAGGGAAAACCCCACAGTGTGAGTATGTGTGAGAAGCAAGCATGAATTGACTAGCATTAGCAGTTCGTAAAATAAAGTATGACCGCTTGTAATATCACACTTTGTGTTTTTGTGAGGGTTTGGTGAGTGTCATTTTTCGTCCCTTTTGGACACCGAAAAGGTTAAAGCCTACGGTTCTCAAAAACATACTTGGTCTTTCAGAAGAAAGAAAGGTGGTTTCTGTCCAGTTTGAAAGTTGAAAGGGAACTGATTCTTAAGAAGTGATTCTTAAAAGCATGCTTCCCTTTCACATGTCATGCCTGCCGGATGTTCTTCACGGCATGCAACCGCAGGACTGGTTCATGTCAGTGGAACTGCACGATGCATATTTCCACGTCACAATCACAACAGAGCACAGATGCTTTCTGAGGTTTGTCTTCCACAGCATGGAGCGTGATTTATTGAGAATGTCCTCAGTCTGGGCATCGAACAAGGAGACATCATCGTCCTTACCAATCAGATGAAGTTCTGTACAGTACTAGATCCTGTTGAGGACGCTTGGACCAGATTGCAGCCGTAGCTCTTTTGGAATTAACGGACTTCGATAAGAATTTCCGATAAGCCCCTAAACACGTCTTTGTGAAAGGGAAACAAGCTCCATCTCATATGGAGACGTTAGGGTTTTCCTCACAAAATAGGAACCTGAACGAGCCCGGGTGCTCCCCGAGTGTGATCTGCCGAGGGTGGGGGAGATTTATTATCTGAAGTCAGTTTGTGAGATCTTTGTGTATCTGTGCAGACACCTGCCCTGATTTCCTGCTTGAGTCACAGCCTCCCAGAGGTGTGCTTTTATCACAGCTTCCTGTGTCCTGACAGTCCGGGTCTCTTGGCACTCTGACATGCCTGCAGCTGATTATATGCTGCCGCTTTGTTTATTTATTTTATTTCGATTTTTTTTTTGTCCTTTCTGACAATTAAGAACAGAAGTTTACATGACTTTGAAGTTGATTGTCTCTACAGAGATGAGCCTAGTTAACAAGAGTTTACATTTCAGTAATTTAGAGAAGTGACTATAAATGGCTCTGAAATGTGATTGAGCAGGAAGGGTCCCCTTTTGTCTTAAATGGATAACAGATTATCTCAGCTATCAGTCACCACATTGTTTCAAGTGAATCTCTTTGAAGTGTTTTTTTTTCTCTTCTTTTTAATTAAACTGAAAGTGTCGCAAGAAATCTTGAGGTCAGTGTGAGAATAGATTAGTAAATATAAGGGATGTGATGTGGCCACAACGCTTTTTACAAGCAGACTTGGCGAGTGTCTCTGAAATTGCCCTAGTACTCATCACACAACACGCTGCGGCTTTAAGTAGCTCATTGAATGCAAATGTTCCCGGGCAGACAGCAGCTCCCCCGGCTTTAATGTCTGGAGCTGATTCTTCCTGCACTCCTTCTGGAGCAGAGTCACTGATTAGTGTCCAACCACTCGCTGTGGACTCGTCCCTGTTACGGAGTTGATCAAAGCTTTTGCACATGTGTTTAGGCCAGCAGTAGCAGCACACTTCATTAAGGAGACTGAGTGAAGGGACTGCTCTGTGGCCTTGCACTGACCTCAGCACTTCAGAGAGTTTTAGCTAAACTGAAGCTCCAACCTGCACTCTGCTGAACTGAGTGAGTGATGTGTCACTGGGCTATCATACACGTTGTGAGTAATACTGTTTTGATGTCAGCTTATGGGTGTTTTCTGGTGTTTTAAACGCACTCTGTGGAAATGGTCCTGGTTGCTGAAAGACCTGGCTTTCAAAAACCTTTGGGTTTTGGTTTGGATTTTATTTTTAAATGGTTTGTACTTTCTAGTCTGCGTGTTTGGTGACTTTTGTGTGGAATGCATCTAAAAAGGTTTGTTTAGAGTTCCTTACCCTTTTGTTGACCCTTTTTTCTTTTCCTCCTGATCATTTGATCTGACTAACTGAACATTTCCCCTGACATAATTAGCATTTGACCCTGAGCTTAGTCAGTGCTCACTTGTTTAATGCGTGTCATTACATGCTACAGACAAGCCAGTCCTTCACCTTTCACCTCGAGGGATCTTTTCAACTTAACCTCATGCAAGAAAGACTGTTTGGAATGAAATCAACCCACCATGAGGCCAATTGGATTCTGTCTTGACTAAGTGATGTGATTCATGATGAATCAAAGTAGAAGTGTTCCACATTTAGAAACCTTGCTGTCCTCTGTGTCTTGTTTGAGAGTTAAAACATGCAGTAAACAAGAAAAAGCACATACAGATCCAATGTGCTTTCAGTTACTCCAGTAATTTGGATGGATAGTGGAATGGTTGTCCGTGACACAGCGGTTGCTTTATCACAAAGTGCAGCAAATGAGGCTTCATAGAAGGCTAAACTGCCTTTCATGATCCATTTCTCTCCCTGTCAGGCTTCGTTCTCTAAAGATGACTTAATTGAATCTGTTTGCCCACTACAAATGAATAAATGTTGTTATACTCTGAAGTGGTTTCACTTCAAGCCAAGTATCAAGGTTTTGCAGCGGATGGCAAGAAATGCATCCCGCATTCCAACTACGAAGCCTCTAATAGTTTTTAACAACAAAAAAAGTTACACTTATTTACACAGTAGTATCTGGTGCAATATTTCACATCAAGGCTTGGCAGGCCTGAATGCTCTTATTTTTCTGCCCTTGAGCTGGGGACTTGACCCCACTTGCTCCAGAGGTTTACAGCATTGGCCCCATTCACTGTGGTGGCCTTAAAGAGCAATGACTGGCCACCTTGAACAGATAAAGTCTGAGTGTTTTCTATTAGGCTGTTCCTTGTGTTTAATTGTGCATTGTGTTGTTTGTGCAGGTTCCTGCAACGGACAGAAACGCGCTGAACTCCCTGTGGGGGAAGCTGGCTTCTGAGATACTAATGCAGAACTGGGAGGCTGCTATGGAGGACCTCACCCGCCTGAGAGAGACTATCGATAACAACGTAATGCCCCACCACTCAGAATTCAATACTGCACTCAGATTCCCTTACATAGGCCATATTGACTACCTCACATTTCAGCAAAACACTATCACCACTACTATTGCTGCGCTTTCTCCCGCTCATGCCCTCTCTTTCTGCCACATTCTTTCAGGGTTTATTCTGGTTTATTTCACTTTTTTGACCCACCCCCACCCCCACCCACTCTGTTTACACTTCGAACAGAACCACAGTAGCCCAGTTGCGTTAATTGAGTTTGATTTTTAACTGGAACAGCAGACAAGGTGACGTTGTACAGGGGTTTGGCTTGTAAAAATCCCTTTTCCTCTGACCTCTAAAACATCTATTTTTAAATTGGACCAAAAGCATAAGGCCTGCTGAAGTTTCACTGTTGATTAAAGGAAGGCAGTAGTTCAGCATGTGAATCGAACAATTAACCAAACATGCAAAAGTATTTCCTCACATTGAAACATCTCTCTCTCTCTCTCTCTCTCTCCCCCCACACCTTGATATTTGTATATCAGACGGTGAGCTCTCCTCTTCAGTCTCTTCAGCAGAGGACATGGCTGATCCACTGGTCTCTCTTCGTCTTCTTCAACCACCCCAAAGGCCGAGACAACATTATTGAGCTTTTCCTGTACCAGCCACAGTAAGCACCTTCAGCAGCTGCATGTTGCCATCTGGGGATTTTATTTGGTTTTGCTTCTAATAAAACCGGATGAGGTGGGATGATTTTGTGTGTGTATGTATGTGGGTCCAGGTCGGTAAGCCCACCGCAATCCGCAGATGAAACTGCTGATGTTGTGTCAACCAGTCCAGTACTTCAGACCACTACTCCAGGCACAGACACACACACACCCTCACTTGTGTGTAGAGACACAATCGCGTGTGCGCACACACACTCAAACAAACATGCAGAACCTCAGAGGCAAAAGTGAAAACAAGCGATTGAGTTTCTCCGATGAGCCTGAAAATAATAGATGGCTTAGCAGACGGGCCGTCTTGGACTGGGAATAGGAGCTCTGACTCAGCTGAGGGCTGCATATGAAAAATCAATAGTTTTTACAGCAGGGTTCATTATGCAAACAAATCCAAAAGCTTGCGAAGAAAGGAGCTTTAAGGCTTCTCTCTTCCTTTTCTTTATATCTGCTGTTATTTCACCCAGCACTTCAGACAGGAAACCTGTGTTAAACGGTAAATACATTTATAGATGTATTTTTTTTTTTTTTTTTTTAATTCCAAAATGTGTTGCTGAACCCCTCAAGATTAGGCTTATCTGCCTTTCAGCAACTTTTTTTCAGCACCGATGACTGGAAAGCCAGACCAGTAATTAGTAATAAGTGCTTCACCATAGTGGCCATAGTAAGGATAGCTTGAGGTTGCTTGTTGTGCTGTTGTAGACTGGAAAACCTCGGTGAGGCTTGGCCTTTTCCTCCCGATGGTGACCGCTCGCTTCCTTTGGGCCGGATCCAGTGGGCCAGTGACCTGTGGTTGTTTGACCCGCTGGCCGAGGCCACAGCGACATGCTCCATCAGACCTTATCCACTTACTGCAGCTTCATTCCAAGGCAGCTGGCTGTACAACGGCGCTTTGGACTTAGATGCTCATTATACCAGCAGACTCATTATACTACAGTAAACTCCTTCAAATAGGTACTTCTAATTTGTGGTTGGACTCTTCAAGTCATGCATCTCTCTGGTCCTGGCCAGATTCTTTATAGCAGCAAGAAGTTCTCTCGCCTTGCGTGCTATACACTCATCGTCAGCTCTGTGACCTCGAAAAAAGTAAACTGTTCTACCACAAAATGATCTTGATGGGCAGTTTATTGCATTTGGATACACTGCGTTATCAGTTATAGCTATGGACAATACGTGCTCGTATTGATTGGTGGTTTTATTTAGAGAAGAACAGTATTACGCATGATAAAATCTTGCCCCAAACTTAATTAAGATATTTAAAAAGTTGTGTGGTTTATATTGCAAAATTGTACTTGCGTTTATTTTGGCAAGATTGCGTTAACTGGTGGAAGTTTAGAAGCACTCTTCCCTGAAACAAACACTGACATTTCAGAGCTGCAGAGTTGAGAGATGTAAACAAAACTGAAGATGCTCCAGAAGTATGGCTGTCAGATGGTTTTGTCATCACAGGACATTTAGAGCCAGAATATTGTGACAACATGACCTAGGGTATAGGTGCACACAGGAAAGATGATACCCAAGTTAGACTTTACCGACCCTCACTTAGTAGATTCAGTGTTTCCCTTGATATACCTCTAATC
This sequence comes from Tachysurus fulvidraco, assembly GCF_022655615.1. NCBI lineage: Eukaryota > Metazoa > Chordata > Actinopteri > Siluriformes > Bagridae > Tachysurus > Tachysurus fulvidraco. The sequence goes on along the minus strand of NC_062520.1, from coordinate 13,553,865 downwards.
CCAGTCTCCCACAAGCCTACTGAAATTGGAACCACACAACAATTTGCTTCTGTATACTTCCCTTGTTCTTTTCTTTAAGTTCTCAGGGTAAACTTGAGGAAAGTATTGCTTTTTTTAGACTCCGAGTGAGAAAAGTTGATAGAAGCCTGCACCCTAAATTTTTTTCCAAGTTCTTTTTTAAATGATTTATTGGCCTATTAAGGCACATTACAGATTGTAAATGCCAGAAATAGCATCATGACTCATACAAGCGGACTGGTGATCAGCACCCCCTCTGGAGAGCGAGTAGGTGTAAGTTAATCACAAACACACAGTACAAAGTGGAATGGTTTGCTACGGACTCACACCACTACAAAGGAGGGAGAGGGAGAGAGAAGGATAGAGCTTACACCACTGCTGTTTTTACCCCCGACATCTGAAGTGCCACAGTCCCCTCATCCCTTTAATTGCTTTGACTAATTAAACCATCCGCTAGTCCTCCACCTCCTTAGAACATGTGTTTCTCCATTCGGACTCATAAGAGCTTTAAGGGCTGGGCAAGACCAAGCAACTTGACTTCCTCTTTGAAATTTAATTTGATCCTCAGAAGGAGGAGGAGGTGGGGGAGGAAGCCGGAGGTCAAAGATGTTAGTTCAGATACAGCAGACACGGATATTGTCCTTTGAATCGACTCGATATGTTAAGTGCACCTTAAAAGGAGCTCTCAGACATGACAAGGCATCTGTTGTATACTCCCCCCTCACTTATGAGAGAAGGATACGGTCTGTCCTCAGGCTGCATAGAAAGAACTGTATTGGATTGTCGATGCACTCCTCGATACACTGTTTCGCACTCGGCCTACAGCGAGTTGACCTGTAGCTGAAAAACAAGCCCCTGGTGGGTAGTATTTCAGCTACTGGCCAGGCCTGTGGCCGGTGATCCGAATCTAGACTGGGGTTTTCCTTGTCTTTCCTCAACTGAACAGAGATGCTTTCACCACTTCACTTCACCCCACCCCCTTTACTCCCCTCCAATACCCAGACAGGACAGATGACTCTCTCAAAGTGTTTTGACCACCTCTGTTTTTTTCCCCCCTAGGTACCTAAATGCCATTCAGACCATGTGCCCACACATTCTGCGCTACCTGACCACAGCTGTCATCACTAACAAGGACGTGCGCAAGCGTAGGCAGGTCTTGAAGGATCTGGTCAAAGTTATCCAGCAGGTAACGGATGCTGCCTTGTCATCGACTAAGACATGATTACTAAACCTAAAGCTTCCTGCTTTAATTGGAACACCATGCATCCGATTCATGTGGCCCCTCATTTGTAAGCATAGCCACTGAGCAGATCATATAGTGACCGCTAAACCAGGGCTGAGCATGCAATCCGTGTTGACATGGCTGTAATCATCTGGGTATGCTTTCTTCTGCTTTTCTAATAAATTATTTAAATCAGACTGTGCAGTAAACAGATCAACAAAATGCTGGTTCGACTTACATTAACCGCATTTGGCAGCCAATGAGCGGTTGAGGGTTATGGGCCCAGCTGAAGCAGCTTGGTAGTATTGGGATTTGAACTCACATCCTTTCCATCAGTAATCCAAACACCTAAACTATACATGCACAGACCACCATTATCTTGTACACACTACAATTTGTGGGTGTTGTGTCTCTCTGCATGAACTGAGACGTCCTGTCTGTAAGTCCTGTACTGTTTAGTTATGATTTATGAAGGTGGACAGCCGGATTTTAGCCTAGTCATCCAGCAGCAGAAGCTTTGTTGGTGATCAGTAGTACTATAATCTGAGTATGAGCCTTCTCCAGCTGTGTAATGTCTTTAACATCTGCCCTAATGAACTCAGCAGTCTACACGCATGACTCTCATGGTTTCCCAAGCATACCAAGGTATACCAAAAACCTGTATCACGTATCCCATCAAAACTCGTCTGCTTAACTCGTCGCTCTGATCTTTTCATCTTGGACGTGTTTATAGGTCTGAAAGGTAGAAAGTGCTACTCTATGAACTGATGCTTATTGAGAAATACATATTCAGTCCGAATAAATGTCATCTGTTTTTCTTGTCTTTTTTTTTTAAAGGAGTCATACACCTACAAGGACCCCATCACAGAGTTTGTGGAATGCCTGTATGTCAACTTTGATTTCGATAGCGCACAGAAGAAACTCAGGGAGTGCGAATCGGTAAGTTCCAAATTCCCCCTTTGTATTTATTAGCTTGTTTACAAGGTCCTTTTTCCAAAGCTGTCATGCTTCTAGAAAAAGCGTAGTGATTCTGCAATGTTATAACCTAGCGAGGTCTTTTTTTACAGCCTCGCTGGTGCTTAAAACGGCCTCTGTTCCCAAAAAGTCACACAGCCTCTTAACCAGTTGAGTGCATGCAGCTTGACTTTTCTGACCACAGAAAGCCTGCAACTTTTCAATTTACTTACATGACGCCTCGGCTTTAACCTTATGACGAGTTGTAACGAAACCACACGCAGCCCAGAGCTGCGGCCTGGTCAGTGGAGTCCTATGAACTTTCCCAAGCTGTGGTGAGAGTCATTACTGATGCTGTATCATGAGCTGCACTTGCCCACAGATGGCCTTTCCTTCAGCCGGGGTCTCGAAAGGGTACTGAAAGCTTGCGCTCTCTGTCCGTCTGTGTGTTTGTGTCCCACTCTTCAGAGAGAGAGAGAGAATATGCCACTCGGAAAGCCTCTGACTCACCGTCTCTCAGCTTTTTATGATGGCCAGTAATCGTCCATCAGGGGCATGGTTAACAAAAAGCACTTTTGGTGTGTTGAGGTCTGCTCATGTGCTGAAAAGAGCCTGCTGTGGTTTAGGCGTTTATATTTTTGCTCAGCTTCATAATGGGCTTGCGTGGTGATTGCATTAGATTTTACCCCCTGATTTGCTGCGTAATGCACTTCTACGCTTACAGTCAAAAGCTGTGTCTCTTAGTTCCAGCAGGACAACAGTAGAGAAACCTAACAGCGGCGTACACGTGTGCATAAAACACAACCGAATTTTATCGTATGGCCTGATCCTCACAGGCACCTTCACACTTTCCAGGGAAGTTTGCTTACTTTATATTTTCCCCTCATATTTTGGTTTATCATCGTGTTCATGGAACACAGTCTCTAAGTAATAGCTTTTGGCTGCAGTGTTTTCGGGGTCATGAGCCAGCCTGGCACGTTCCTGGTGCTGCACTGACCCTGGAAAACATTACTTTCAACCCTAAATTTGTTTAGTAATGTGCTACATTAAAAGTCTGTGGCCAAATCCTAAATAGGAGCACATTCATATATGTCATTGGAGAGCGTTGCTATAGCCAAGTCCAAAAACGTTCATGGAAACAGTTGGGTGAAGTAAACATAACAGCTTTGCAGTTCCGAGGTTTCATCTCCAGCTGAATGCTTAATGAGATCAAGTGCTTAAGCTGCTTTTATATTCGAAAATTCCTGAAAGGACACTGATTACACTGCTTGCTCATTGCATAATCAATTACTCGCAACGTTCAACGCTTTTCAACAGTTTTTAAATCCTGTGATCTAGCTAAGGCCTAAGGCATATTTAATCAGAGTCACGACTCGTTGCACGTTCACACAGCGGCCGGCCTGAACGCTTCACTGCAAGGAAGAGAGCAAAGCCAGTTCAGGGAAGTCGACTAGCCAGAGGGCTCTGTTACTTCAAGATCAGGCAGGTGTGCTAATTATGGCTACTCTCAGAAGACTTGTCCTGTTAACATGCGGAGCATAATAGAGATTTCCCTAATGGTTTGATCATTTGGACCTGCATGGACATAAAAGGCTTGACTGTGGGTGATTTTAGTCTCATTTTCATCCGTGCTTCTTGACGATAAACGCTCGGAATGAAAAACATCTGGCGTGATTGCATGGGCTTCCTCACAGAAGTAAATGTTTATAAATCATGTCACTGGTTTAGTGAGGGTCTTAATTCTTCGTTAAGTTAGGCTATTTTTTTTTTATATTTATTTATATATGAAAAAGCCCTTCAGTTTTCTTGGTTGACTTTTAACAGATGAGGTGCTAGATGCCGGGGCAGATTTCAGTTTATTTCCAGCTCAGTAGTACACCGATACTGAACAGTCAGCAGTTTGTCTTACTTTACTGTTAACTGATGAGGTGTTTGATGTTGGGGTAGATTTAAATAGTTATATTTTAAGCTTATTAATACAGAAGCAGTAAAAGACTCAACTGAAAAAAAAAATATATACATATATCAAATAGCCTTGACACTTCTGTTATAATTTCTGCTAGCAGACGGTGGTTTGGGTCTGAAAACGCAGAACATAGATTTACATTTTTTCTTTGCCAAGCTGACTAGTTACATCAGTAGACAATCCCGTGGACACAATAAATGTAATTTGAAGTTTTTCCACCTCTTAACCTACATGATCCAGCTAATCAGCTCGTTAGAAAGCTTGTCACGAGCAAGATCACTGTTAGAAGTAGCCGGAGCCTGACAGAAGTTTCTTCACAATGTCCAAACCTGACGTGAAGAAGCACAGCTCTATGGGTATATGATCATTTCAAAGCAAACCTGCCTCTAGGGTAAGTCTAAAAAGGGCATTTAATGCCTTAACAAAAATCTGTTTGAGAGCCCTGAAAAACAGATGACAGTAATTATGGCACTTAAGCCATCTGGGGTTCTTTCAGGTTAAGATAAGCATTGACGACAGTAAAACGTCCCGGCTGATACGGCCGTGTAGTTGGGACTTCTTCAGTCAGAAGAGCCGAGATAGCAGAGAGTGGAGCCTAAGCAAACAAAACCGGAGGACAAGGACTGCACATGAACCATGCAGCGACAGCAGGAGCTCTCACATGCCTTTACCGCTGTGGAATGCACGGCACTAAACTATTGGCGATACGGCAGAAAGTATTAGCACAATTACAAAAGATAAAAGCGTCCTGTCTGAACCGGCAATGTAAACAAATGTCTGCTTCGGTGTAATTTATTGGAATATCCGATATCATCGTATTGCCCACCCTTGGCTAAAGGTGCACACATTTGTTCCCTATCAGTAAAGATGACAGGAAAGCTAATGCAGAGAAGCAAGAGGTGTGTGTGTGTGTATGTTTATCAGAACTCAGGCGGTGCGTCTTTCAGGTTCCGTGATTACATAGTAGAAGATCCGTGTGAACGCAGTGGCAGTGTAAATTGGTTCCACGATGGTGCTCGCTGGACCCTGCGGCAGCGAGAGATATGTGCAGCGATAAGTTAAAGCCGCTGTGGCTGATTGGGTGGCTGGCTTTGTTCCTGTTCTGTTTCATGTGGAGACTGTGGAATTCCAAGATTTGTGGTTGATTTGGCGTGGCGAGAATGGCCCTAAATCGTTCTTTTATTTCTTTTCTTTTCCTACCCCCCCACCCCCCACCCCCACCCGAATGGGACTTTCTTCCTTTATTACAACTTCCAAAGTAAACTATTTCTGGGTGAACTTCAGCATAGCTGTGTTAGAAATAGTCCACATTGTCCAGGATACACTCATCTTCATTCTGTATATTTGAAGCTGCTCTTAATTAGTCCTTGTTCTCGTTAGTGTACATTTTGGCCGTTATGGTTTCCCAATGTTAAAACTGTTTGTTACAGTGTTCGAAACCAAAAGGTTCTGTAATGAGATCTAAAAACTGCTCTGCTCTTTGTCCTTATTTAACTGTAAGCGTTCCTCTGCACCACAGCAGATTTGGAACTGACTTCATTTTCTCACTCCTATCACCATTTAACAACATCCCTAATCCAGTTGTTCTGTCGCACAAAGGTGCTGGTGAATGACTTCTTCTTGGTGGCATGCCTTGAGGACTTCATTGAAAATGCTCGCTTGTTCATCTTCGAGACCTTCTGCAGAATTCACCAGTGCATCAGCATAAGGTAAGACTTAAGACTCTTCATCTGGAAGGTAAACAAATGTCCAGGTTTCCTGAAGGCGCAATAAGATCAGTACAATTCCATAATGTGTATAGATGCAACAGCCTTTTTTGAATAGCTACTGGTTCCATGTCATGCAGCCTCAGAAGCACACCCCCCCCCCCCCCCCAACCTGCTGATGTCCAGTTTCAGCAAACCTTTGTTCACTGTAGCCTCAGATTCCTGTTGGGTGACGGGAGTGAAAAACAATACAATGTTGTGCTGTTGTAGCCAGTCCACCTCATGGTTTGCTGTGTTCTGAGTTGCTTTTCTGCTCACCATGCTCTTAAAGATTGGTTATTTGAGTCACCATGGCTTTCGGTCCAGTCTGGACGTTCTCCTCTGACCTTTCTGATCAACAAGGTCAACATGGATGTTTTTATTTATTAATTGATTTTATTTAGTATTTGCAACATTCTTTTAAAACTCCTGAGACAAATCCAACGGCCAGCAATTTACTAAAATACTCAGACAAGCCTACCTGACATCTAAGAGCTATGATATGGTTTGTCACCGAGACCAAATTTTTTTTTCTTCTTATTCAGACGTTTGAATGTTGATCTGAACATTAACTGAGGCTCCTGAGTTGTATCTGTGTAGGTTTATGCACTGTTCTGCTGCCACATGTTGGGTTGATCAGATAATGGCATGCATGTGCAGGTTTGGCCTATAAAGTGTCATCATGTATTAAAGTAACTCCACTTCAGTGTAACAGGAGAAAAGAAAGTAGCAGGTCTACAAATGTGTCCACAGCGTGGGATTGCTTCCTGTTTTGTTTCTCATAGCTCCTACTTCGCTCAACCATTTTTATTAGCCACCGTTCTGGAGGAAGTATGACCAGAGGCCATCTGCCAGCACCTAGGCCTCACGCTCATGGACACACACACACACTCACTCACACACATAACTGGACATCACAGACACATCTACTCATTTGTTCTGAAGCAGTTCATGAGGGTTTGCATATTATTCTCAGCAGGTTTGGTGCTGCCCTTAGACCTCTTCTGATACCAGTAGTTTAGTCTCGTGTCTTTTCTTACAGTTTCTCTCTCGTGTCTCTCTCTATTCATCCTGTTGAATTCTCTTTAAATAAGTTTACAGCCTGAAACTCTGCTCTGAATAGTGCTTGCGTTTAGTCATGGTTCTCACTGAGTCATGTTTTGTAGACAGCTCACAATCCTATCCTGCATTTGGTTGAGTGTGGCAGGTGTTTTATTGCCACTTTACTCTATTTACTCTGCTTTATTGCTCTGTTTTATGGTATATACACAGCATTGTAGGTTTCCAGAGGAGACACGCAATGGTTTTGGATGCCCAGGTTTTTCCATTGGTGGAAAAGAAGCAGTTGGAATGAGAGGGAGGTTTGGGCGGTTGTCATTGGTTTCCCTCCGCCTGGTTCTTATTAGTGCTCCAGTGACAGAATACAGAGCAAGGAAGCAGCACTACATTCTGGACTGTTTAACAAGCTTTTCATAACTAGTAGTCTATGAGCATCTGTCCAGTACTGCTTTTTCCCCTCTTCTTCTGCATGTGCAGCACAAAACACTTGACCACTTTACAGTGGCTTTGGCTAACAGGTTGTAAGTACGGTAAGGGTAATTTTACACCCTCTGCAAACCAGAATAGGGGCGCCTACACGTGCGCACACACACCCCACACACACACACACACACACAGGCACACATTTCCCCACCTCAAAAAAAAAACTTTGGGTAATTTAAGTGGGTAATTGTAATTCTGTAGCCTTTTCATTATAAAAACGAGACATTTTGTTGATTCCCGTAGCATCCTACATCAAACATCGTTTCATAAATCCAAAGAAATGAGTGACGATCTGCTTGGGACACCTTGATTTCTCCCTTCTCAAGCATGGTTTGTAGTCAAGGTTGAAGCCGGGAATCCGATCAGTCTCTGTCCAAACCTTGAGCTGTCGATAGTTTGGAATTGATTGATAGTCCTGGTTTATTTTGGCAGCCTTGTTCCAGGAGGATCTGTTTACTTGTTAAGGACCACAAAGGTTAATGGTAAAGCTCTTCTAGAAGTGGAAAGTGAAAGTATAATTTACTCAGATCCAGTGTATTCTTTTTAGGATCAAAACGGGTATGGCTTGGAAGTGGGTTTTAGTGTCTACTGAATGAGATTTGTTGAGAACTGGAGATTTTCTATTTTTGATTTACAGCCCTGCGTCGCTAGCACATTATCCTGAAGCCCTTTTCACCAGCGCATGGATTCGTATGAATCTGAGGCTTGTATTATAATGAAGACATTTTTATAGCTGCTGAACATAATAAAACATTTTGCTTGTTTTCACCCTCAGTGTTGGCTGAAAGTAGAATGTATCTAAGACAAGTGAAGAAATTTTATAGAGGATCCCAGTGGAAATGTGATACAATGATTTATGATTGAGAATGATAATTGTAGCCATATATCCTTTTGTCTAGACTTGTGAAATCTCCAGTGTTGAACTTAGCTCAGTGGATTTATTTGTTTGTTTGTTTGTATATTTATTTATTTTAAAAACCCATCTTTCTGTTTCTCATGTCCAGCATGATTAGCTGATAAGATTCTGTTACTCAGGGGAATATGAACACAGTTGTGTGTAGTAGATGCAAATGTTGTTGTCAGTGCATGCCTTACAAGAACTCTAATAATTGGAAAGCGCAACATCTCTACACAAAAATAAAAATGTTTCCACATAACAGTTGAATCATTAAAACCAGTACAGTCATTTTGGTTCTTATCAAAAAAAAAAAAAGTCAATCAATTCTGCAGCATGCACTTGGGGGTCTTTCCAAATGGCCTGGAATCTCTTAATGCTTTCATATGGAAGTGTTCAACAATGCATTTGTTAAGCTTGTTTATGTTGTTTAAAAAAAAAGAGAGAGAGGGGGGGCACTTGTAAGGAGTCCATCATTCTCCCTGGACCAAGTCTGTCCTCTGCTTAATGCCTGACCTCTCAGCTATGTGTGAGGTTCCTGGAGTGAGACAGGTCGCCTCAGTTCCACCAGCCCACAAGTGGAATTGGATAAATCAGTGCTCAGGAGCCAGCGTGGGGAAGGGGGTCAAAATGAAAATGATCCCTGAAGCCGCCCCTTCCCCCGAGGATCTGAGGTAGACCTGCGTAAAATGAGACTACAGCAGGAGAGGGCAGTCAGGCTCTAGCAGCTATGTCTGGTAATAAGCACTGTAGGTTCAGGCTTCTACTTTGCTTCCTGTTTGTGTGGTGTTGTTTTTTTGTTTTAAGTCCCATCCCAGTTTCTGTCCCATCTGTTTTGGCGATTCTCACAGAAATATGTTTATAATAAGTTTAAGCAGAATCAGGTCTAATAAAGCTGCTTTTGCCTTCCCCCTGGTTTAAATTAGATCAGTGCGTGCCTGTCCTCTCTGTGGCTAGATGCAGGGCCTGACCTGGATCTCCGCACTGAGCATGTGCGAGCCTTGTCTGGTCTGTTGCCTTCAGAAGACACGCATTGGTGTTTATTTTGATCCAATCTCGGTCTCTGACTCCACTGATCAAATGAATGGAGAAATGTTTGCTTCCTTCTGCTACAATCAACCATCTCTGAAATGAATTGAAGGTATTTTTAAGGAATCCTTTGATGCTCACCATTCTAGGTCTGAGAAGGACCAGAGTTTAGACCAGCTTCCTTTTGACAGAAGTACAGCAAATTTTATGACCATGGGATCTGTCTACTTTCCCATGCCTTTCAGTATGTTGTTGGTAATCAGCATTCAGTGTGCTGTGCAGTGCAAAGAAAAGTGAAAGGGCCTGGCTTTCGGCTCTGGAATCTCCAAATATTCCCGTTTCCAATGTCAATAAGGTCTCGGCTTAATTTTGGACATGTGTTAACCATCACAACTTTGGCCCTTGTGACTTTGACAACTGCCACTTTTGCTGGTGGTTAGGTCTTAAATAATGAGCTCTATAAGCAATCTACAATGCTATGTGCCATTTTGTGCAGGTTGGATCGGGAGTAAATTATGTCAGCTGTCAGTTTTGCCAGTCTCAACCAAGGCTGCATAAAAAGTGTTTTATAGGAGGTATGTGGATGTAATCTGCCCCTGCAGTTTGGGCTGAGAATGAGTGATTCATGGTAGTGATCCATGATTTCACCTCCTGCAGCTTCACAAGCACTCTGCTTGCACAGCTGTCTGAAACATCTTGTTTCTTTGGAAACTTTTTTGGATACTTTGTGATTTTTACTCTGTCTACATGCACGACTTCAATACACCTTGTCCAGTCAATGTTACCACCAGCTGATAGCATCACACCCCCAACAATAAAAAATGAAAAAGTTGGAAAAACTTCTGAAAGATGATCTATCGTGAATGGGTGAGAGATGGGATCAAATGAAAGTGGTACAATTGTTGACATCTTGACATCTTCGAGTGCAGTCCACAGTTTCCCACACGTTGGTAGGTTTTGCATTGGACGGTGTTTCTCTGCATTATGTAAATAATTTGTGTACAAGCAGACCATGCTTTTATTACACACCAGCCAATTTTTACAATCCTATATCATAAGATTGGACATTTGTGACCTATGCCTTAAAGGATCTGGACTAACAAAAGAAAAAACACTGGGTCCTTCAGCTTCTTCTCATCTGGATGACTGCCCCATCCTGGCCCCTCCATGCCTACAAACTCAACCCTGCCTTTCTTTCTTTTTGTTCTTCACTGACATGCCAGGAGGAGTGAGTTAGGGACCAATAGAGGAACTTAAAGATGGCCTGATGATTCAAGGTCCAGTGTATCAGCCCATCTCTAATGGACTTACTCTTGAGACTCACTTCATCTCATCTCTACTTTTGGAAGGGCATTTTCATTTGTCTGTCACCATTACCTCGCCCTCACTCCATCTCCTCTCAGTGATGTAATTGTATTCCTTTTTATGGGCTTCTTAGTCTTGGCGTGAATCATCATTATTGCCTTGCTTACATAATGAAAGACATTTGTCACTCGCAAGTTCCAAAGCCTCAATTTTGACAGGACTTTTTTTTCTCCAGCGTGTGAATCAGATTGCTAATACAGTGTGTGTATATATATATATATATATATATATATATATATATATATATATATATATATTTTGCATATATATTTGCTTTTATTGATGTTTACAAATGTTTTTGGTTATACAGATCTGAGACATAGTTACATAGCATTATTATGTAGCACATAAATGGCCTCTGTTTCTTTGCAGCATGCTGGCAGACAAGCTGAATATGACTCCTGAGGAGGCAGAACGATGGATTGTTAACCTCATTCGTAACGCAAGGCTGGATGCTAAAATCGACTCCAAACTGGTAAGAGGCTCTCGGCTCTTATTTGTTTATTCTGTATCAAATTGTCTTGAGTGCTTGGTTTCTCCCCTTCTCTCTGTTCTATGCCTGTCTCATTTTGACTTTCATATAGAAAGTTGCTTACATGCAATCAGCCAATCATTACTTTGTCCAAGTAGCTCAATGAAAGGTTCCACCTCAGACATACTCCTCCACCAAAGCTGTATTATTACGCCCTTTTCCGAATGTCATAACAAACCCACCATGGGGCAAGCTCTCTGTAATCTCCCAAATCACACAGCTTTATAATTGTATGGCCTACAATTAACCCCTGGTGTTTGCTGAGATGGTGGGTAGTGATGGAATTGGTGTTTGGAGTCCGTTTAGATCTGTAATACTTTTGGCAGGGTCACGTGGTGATGGGAAACAATGCCGTGTCACCATACCAGCAAGTGATCGAGAAGACCAAGAGCTTGTCGTTCCGTAGCCAGATGCTGGCCATGAACATCGAGAAAAAGATGAACCACAGCAACAGGAATGAGGTCAGAACTTGTCTCGCTTTCTCTCCCACGCACACACATGCTCTGTCCAACTTTTATCTGGTCTCATCTCTCACTGTTTAACTCGAGCCCTGTAGTTTACACGCGCAAATGATCTTGTCCAGAGAACAGAGTTTGAAGAATGTTGAACAGCTATCAACCTAGAGCTATCTTTACACGGTATAAACCAGTAAGAGCAAGTTTAACAGAGCGAGTGCTTTCATCATGCCATTCTTCTTCAAAGCACTAATAACAAGGTGGATGGCAGCACAGCCATAAAGAAGAGGGCCCGAGTCCTGTGACTCAGATCTATAGAGTAAATAACACACACTCTCGCACACCAAGTTCTCTGTGAACTCAAAGATGGAAGTTCTCTGCACTTACTAGTCACCACAGATGTTTTGCTTGGGGTCCAGGCAGGCACTGTTTGATCTGTGTATATGTGTCTGTGTTGTGTGTGTTGTGTATTGTGTGTCTAATAGCCTGTCAAGACCCCAAAACAGTTCACCTTTACATACTGTGTGGCTCTGATTATCAGACCTCAAAATTCAAACTACATTTTAAAAAATTTTAGTAAGAAATAATAGATTTAAATCTTCATTAAACAACACAAGCATACAATTTATACACATTTCCGAGGGACAAGGGTTATGAAAGAACACTTCTAGGCAAAAAATTACATTTTTGACAGTGGAAAACGCTGGTAAGTACACCATCCAGGGCTCTGAAAAACGAAATAAATATATGGCACCATTATCTCCCCCTCTGTCCCCACCATTGTGTGTCTGTGCATACACACATGACTGTTTGTCTATCTGTTCACACTACAGAGAGATTGTTGTTTTTTTTTTGTCCAGAATTTCTCTTTAAAACAAAACCCAAAAAAAAAACAATCAGATCTCAGTACATTTAAAAAACCATTCATAACATTATAACAGAGTGACTGTTCTGCATGCATTTCATTAGCAACACTAAGCATTGTGTTAGTGTTTTGTCGACAGTGAATTTTTTTCCCACACCATATATCTGTCTGTACACAGTGATCAGTCAGCTAAAATGACAAACTCTACAGCCAGCCATAAACACGTCACTTGACCTCTTTGTGAATTATCTAATTAACACAGGATCTGTCTTCTCTCCTCCTGCAGACACCAAACTGGGCTGCTCAGGACACGGGCTTCTATTGAACAGTACTGTGAGAAGACTGCCATATGAACTTCCTGTTACTTTCCAGCATTCCCATCCTGCTCTTCACATTGTTTTCCTTATTACACCTCAAAGTCAGAAATTTATTTAACCTCAATCAAGTAAACATGATGTTCAATAAAAAAATCTCTTACAAAACCTTTCACCCTATACTTGCCTTTTATTTCTGGACATTGCACACAGTGGTTGAGGCTGAAGTGGTCATACTCTTTGGTGTGTAATTGATGAAGTTTTATAGAGCACACAGTCATTGAGTGGGACGCGGTTCAAGGCTGCGTTTTCGCGAAACAGCACGTCTGTGCACCATAATGATGAACGAGTGTTTAGTCTGCAGAGTTTTACAGCCCTGTACCATAGTGAGCCACAGTTCACCCGCAAGATGAATATCACTGAAGGAAGTATAAAGAGGTGATGTCAACTTGCTCAGTGCCAGTTATGCCTTCTGTATGCACAGAGTGATGCTCAGGACTCATCGGGCTGCATTAGCCAACAACACAATCAGTTAATGCCCCTCCTCTTATCTCTTGCATCACAACAGCTGCAGTCTTTGTTAGCCCATTGCTCATTTTTCTTCATCTCTTACACTCTCTCTCACTCACACACACACAGTGGCGGCTAAGACACGATGCATGTCTTTGTCTATTTTGGCCTCTCTGTCAGCTGACATATTTATGAGCGCTGTCTTTCTGGATGAGTGAAGGGGGGTTCACAGCTGCCATAGTGTTCAGGCATGTAGCCAGACAGCTAAAACGCTGACATCACCTTTGCTTCCACAGTTTGTGTGAGCAAGAGAGAGTGAGCAAGAGGCGGCCAGCCACGAAACGAGGAGGTGGAGGTGGATAAAGTAATTGGTTTACCGGTTCTTTTGCCGATCCTGTGCCATGACACATTACAAAAATAAAACCCCTTAATTATCACATGAACCTTAAGAGTGCTGTATCAAATGTTGTTTTAGTACGAAGTCCAGAGCAACATTAGACATGTGGTGAGCAAACCTCTCCACCACAAAGCAGGACACTTTTCTGAAAATAAATAAATAAACAAACAGGCAAAAGGTCGACTAAGGTTTTTGGTCCACACCACTACGTGACCTTTCTGTGTGCCGTTGTTCTCTGAAAAGGTTGAACTTTTGATTAAATTTGCTGTGGTAATTCCAATAGTAGCACAGCTTGTTCCGGTCATTTTTTCTTGACTAGTTTTCTGTAATTTAGGAACAGCTTTAGTGGAAAGTGGTTTAAAATGCTACAGTGACATTTACAGGTCATGTATTTAATTTACCTCCATGCATTAGTTCTTTGTGAAGATGATCGAGGGATGTGGGATCACAGGAAGTAACAGTCTACAAGAATGACCAGAAAATCTCAAGTTTGTGTCCTAGAGTTGGCCGAGGTTAACAGAGCCAGGCTGTATCCAGCGCGATACCTGTACAACTAGTTGCTCCTATCAGCCCTTGAGTAAAGCCTTTAATCCCAAAGCACTGCAGGGGTTCACATGAGACTGACCCTGTACCTTGACCTAGTGCTTATCTTACTGTCAGACAGAAAATTCTGTGCAACATTACCCAAATAAGGATTCTATTATATTATTGCAATATGTAATTATCACAGTAAACATTCCAAATCAAATTAGACAGCATGAATTTCCAGGTCAATGTAAATTATGCCAGTTTTTTCTTACTCCAATCAGGAGTACATCAAGAGCATTGGATATGCTGGTTAAAGGTTTGAAACCATAAGACGATCTTTATGTAGCCAATAGTGGAAAGGATGTCAGTGGAAAGGATTGTCAGTTATTAACTGTTGAGGAACATTGTGTGGAGCACGTACACTGTGGGCATCTGTGAAAAATTCGGTTGACCATAATTCTTCTAATCAAGTGTCAAGCTTTTAAGATACTTTGAGTATAAAGCATTAAACCTCAAACTTAAGCAATATGATACCAAAGGCTTTCATATAATACCCTGAGGCCACTGAAAAAAAAATATGGATTGTCGGAGTAGTCATGGCCTCACTTTAATAAATACTAATGGGAACCTGTATGGGACTTTATATATATATATATATATATATATATATATATATATATATATATATATATATATATATATATATAACCTTATGTCAAAAGTAACCTAATTGATGCTTTAACCTGTATTAGACTTGAACACTAAATAATCTGTTAGATGGACAGCTGCTCCTAGTGGTCATTAGTTCTAATAGACTTGTATAGGATTTTTAAGGTTTATATGGATAAACAGAGCCACCAATTATTTTAAAATAAGTACTTTGCTCTTTTAAGAAGTGAATATATGCACATGGTGTCACTAAGAAATGATGTCTCAGTAAGGTAAGTTTGTGATACTTGTACACGAGATACAGAAACCTTGACTGACTGCATGACTATTAAAAAAATCACAGCCAAAATCTAGTGTTGTGCAAAATTTAGCCAAGAACCACATCTTGTCTTGGTTGTATTTACATACCAGTTTTCTAGGTGTCCATTTACTCTTAAACTACTAACTCCTTACTACCACAGCATCATTTTGTCTGTAATGGAAATGACATATTATGTAAATAAATGATTCTATTGATCCCATGACTATCCTTTAGTCAAATAGTACTACTTTCTATAAGTTATGTTATACTCTATTATTTTAGATTTTGATAGGATTTCTAACTTTTCCTACTTAATGTTTTTATATGGAAAAAAAAACATGCAAATGAGACAATTTGGTGATCTGTCTTCTCTCTACTCTGAGCATGCAGTCCATACTTTCTTCTGCACACTTGGCAACTATTAGATGTCGACTATGGAAAAGAACAAGGCACAATTTCTGGGATTTGACGTCTAGACTGATGTTATGCTGACGTCAAACCCCTATCGGCTTCCTATTGGACAGGTAGTGCGCTAATCAGGGAGTATAAGGCATTATATTTATATCTTATGTAAGGTACTTATAGAGGGAGCTCGAAGTCATTTAGGATGCGGCCTAAAACTTTTTCCATGGTCTGTGGGAACTGCAGTGTGACTTAATGGTGGTTGAGCAGCAGTGAGTCTGACCTCATCCCAGAGGCTTTCTCTATTATCGTGTGTACATCACAGTGGAAAAGAAACATCCGCAAAAGTGAAGAACATAAAAATGACAAATAAATAAAAGATTAAGTGCCACACCTAGTGGTCAAGCAGGGTACAACATTTGTGTTTAATTTAAAAACAAAAAAAACAAAAAACATCAGATCAGACTGATGACTGAAATGATGAAGGTGAACTGATGCTTTCATCAACGTGGACGTTTTCTTACACAATCTTGTGCCCGTAAGGACGTTTCATTTATAACGCCCTATAACAAGCCTATGACACTTTAGTTCCCTCGGAGGCCTACAGAAAATAGATAAACAATAATTTACAGTTCGGTTTGAGAGACTCAGGCGTTTGAGTTCCTGTGGACATTTCGTACAAAGCCATTTTTCACTGTGCAGTCACTAATAGACTTAAATATATCCAGGCGTGTAACAGGTTAAATGTGGAGCAGTGCGTTGTGTATCCTCTTAGAAATACACTTTATAACACTGCTTTAGATCAGACAGGCGAGTTGCTTCGTTTTGCCTTGTAAGAATTGTAACTTTTACATTAAACAAAAAAACAAAACCTGAGAAACACGTTAAGGAAAACGAGCCCATTAGTGTTAGGTGTGGAGAGCAAGCAAAGAGTCAGAGGAAGCTAAAGGTTCATTGTGATTAAATATCTAACCTGCACTAGGACCCTGGGCTTGCTCATTAAGTAATTTCTATTAGACCCGGTGGATTTAATGGCATGCATCATCTTTGGAAATGTAAAAAAAAAAAAAAAAAAAGTGAAAAAACACCCCTCTTCTAGACGGTGGGGCTTCAAAAAAAAAAAAAAAAAAAAAAAAAAAAGCCAAGATGTTAGGAGTCTCCACGTGACAGCAGCGCTGAGCTTATATAGTAAAAGCGGCCCAAGCATCAGCACCACTAAGCTTCACCTCCTCATCAGCCGACAGCTACGGAGCCTTTATGTGCTGCCCAGGCGGAGAAAAGCCACACGTCGACCTCACACACGGCTTCACGATCACTAACGAGCTTCAGGTGTTCGACATAACTGTGTGTGTGTGTGTGTGTGTGTGTGTGTGTGTGTGTATGTGAGTGAGTGAGTGAGTGAGTTGGGGTTTTTTTTGTTGTTGCGGACGACAAAAATCCCGAGGCACTTTTTCCCCTCGATCGGCGGAGCAGCACGTGAAGAGCGAGTCCTGTTTCCGAGCGCAGTGTGTGATGAGCTGTGAATAACGGATCCACGCCGGGGTTTGGACTGACAAACTTTCTCCCGGTGAGAGGGATGCTCTGTGCCCTAACTCAACTTTGGCCTTCTGAAGGAACTTGATATTAGTTTTTCAACCGGATCGGACTTTTTTTTTTTTTCTGTGCTCATTTTTCTAACTCTTGTTTCTCGCAGGTAGCCTTATGTCATCTTGTATGTAAGCGTGTGTGTGCGCGTGTGTGTGCGTGTGTGTAGCTTATATTGAAGGCATCATCCTGATTTAAACGTTTTGCCGAACATGTCTGCTGGCGATCTGCGCAACGTTACGACACAACGCGACCACCAGATAACGTTGATGTATTATAAACTGCTTTGTGTGCGCTAAATGACTGTTTTGCTGATGAATTACGAATCTTCACCCTCCGCTATAGGCTGTTCTATATCCGCTCAGTCTTGCACTGACTTACATAATCTCATTCTAACTCTTTCCATAGGGAACGGGAGTGTTCTTCTTCTAGCCTATGATTAACCCTGTTTCGTGCACTATTTAACACGCTTGATAAAAAAAAAAAAATGACATTAGTCGCTGATGAGAAACTCTTTCCCGTCTGATAATCGACACGCTGAAGTATGGACTTCTAAACTTCCCAATCAACTCTAGGAACAATCTGTAGGCAACATTCAAACCTTAAACACGGACCTTGAGGACTGTGCACGGGAAAGACAACACTTTTGGCACTTCTGACTGAGTCGAGAGAACGCACAGCCGCCCAGATGCAGTTTCGACTCTTCTCCTTTGCTCTGATCGTGTTGAACTGCATGGACTACAGTCACTGTCAGACGCAGGCGCATCGCTGGAGAAGGAACAAAAGAGGTAAAAGCAGACTGCAAATCACACCGGGACATCTGATCACACACCTCTATTGGGAACTTGGCGCGTCGTTTTGGCGCATGGGTGCATTAAGTGGGACAAGTATTCATTTTAGACACATAAAAAAGATTCTGGAGATGACTGCCATTTTGTACAGCTAAAGTACATTTCACTACAGGGAATCCCTGGACAAGATACTTTTTTATGCATTTTATGCACTATGTGTTTAGGCATATATATTTACGGCATTTGGAAGAGACATTTATCCAGAGCGACTTATGTTTGTCTCATTTATATAGCTGAGCAATTGAAGGTTAAGGGCCTTTCTCAGGGGCCCAGCAGTGGCAACTTGATGGGAGTTGAACTCACAACCTCCAAGTCCTGCTTTAATCGCGGAGCCTCCACTGCCCCAGTCATACATATATATTTATTTATATATCTTTTGACTAATGGAAAGGAAAAGAAATGCATGTAAAAACATTTTTTAAACTTCTACCTTTTGATTCTGCTGACCTGAGCGCCAGTGTGCCTGCGCGTAAAAGTGCGTAAAGACACGAGCGGCAACTAACATCTCGAATAGCTGCTTTTGTTCAGCACCACTCCACACTTTACAATTTGAAACAGCGTGAAAATCCCCTAACTTCGGATATGACTAGTTTTAATTTGTATAAATATTTCGCATCATGTCAGTTTACACTCTTTTAGCTAACACATTAACGGCGTATTCCCAAATCAGGTCAGACCCACACTAACACCATTTGCTCTTAAATTGTGTATGCACGTTTAATGAAGTGTCAGCTTTATCTCACCGTGGTGTCCTAATATCCGCGTTAATTATCTGTGCTTGTAGCTAGCTCTATGTTATAAAATCACGTGGAACAAACATTTGTCTGTAGTTTAGTTTATAAGCAGTGTGTCCAGTACTGCTGCTTTCTTTTTTAATCCTAACTTTTAACATTTTAATGTCACATGGAAGGTAGAACCTACTTCATTTGATTTCCGAATGATTACATAGTTTATTCAAATTGTATCGAAATGATGTGGTGGAAACCGAAAATAAATAAATAAAATAATGTGAGCAAGTCCACTGTACAACCGTTTTGAATCTAGTAGAAAAGTCTTGCCTTATTCAGATATTTGAGTCCATGTAAATTGAAACTTGGTTTATTCAACTCTTTGGTACTCAGAAAGGTAGCTGAAAGTGGGCTGATAAATTGTGTGACATTGTTGAATTGTGAACCAATCATAGAAAAGGAAATCATGCTTCCGCTGCCCTGCCCCCACCACGACCACTACCCAAAAATGGAAAAACACATACCATCAAAGCCTACTTAACGCATAAATGTCTCCAAGGTGTATCAAAGTAAAGGTTTTGATGTAAAGACTATGTTTGTTCTACCTTTATTTCTATAAATCATAAATGAAAGACATCCATTAAAACATTGCAGCTCTCACTGTAATCACAGAAGCAAGAGTTTTTTTCTCAAGTTTAATTTGTGCTGCATCCACATCTCCTCTAGATGCTGCTGGTGGATTCATCTTGAAAAAAAAAGTTACCCACTACCTTGCACATTGTTCAAGTCAGACAAATTAAAACAATCATAAATCTGCTTCATTCAAGATATTTTGTATTGATTAATTAACTTTGGGTTGTAATATCCTGATGTGGTGAAGCTGACCAAAATCTAGTGGTACTAATGACCACTACAAGAAGCTGTCCATCTTACAGGTTATTTAGTGTGCTAGTTAACAGCTTAAATCTAATTAAGCCATAAATAATGAATAAAAATAAGAAATTCAAGTAATAGATAATAATAATAGCGGTCCACAAATGATCTGTATGTGTTTGAACATAGCTTCTGATTGGTACATTTAATATCAGGTAATTAAGTCTAAAAGGGAAGCTGCATAGATTTCTGTGTGATTTCTGTTTACTCACAATGATGATGCCAATTCACAGGTGGTCTGTTTACTGGCGAACAGAAATAAGCATCTCTCTCCAAATGACCTTCTATTGTTAAAAGAATAGTGGATTTGCAGTTTTATAGAGAGAGAAAATAAATGAGCTGCATATTGTGCTACTGTAACACATTTAATTATCTCAACTAAAGAAGAACGAAATAGAGGGAGGGTTAGGTGTAATCATTGCATGCTGGGGGGGGGGGGGGGGGGGGGCTTTATTCCGGCTGCAAGTCTTCCCCACCACCCATCTGCAAATAATCAGACCATCACTACAGGGTACTGGCACACACACATCTTCTGCTCCCCTATATTTCTACAAGACCTCTGTGATCTCAGATACTCCGTAATATAATTTTCTTAATGGGATCAAAGTTAGCTGAAGTGAACTGTGTTTAGTTTTTGGATGTTAGGAAACCAGAAAAATATTGATTGAAGCGCGAAAATAGTATATTGTGTGTGTGTGTGTGTGTGTGTGTGTGTGTGTGTGTGTGTGTGTGTGTGTGTGTGTGTGTGTGTGTGTGTTGTGTAAGAGACAGATTATCCATAGATGACTATGCCACTTATATATATGAGACCCCTAAACCATGCAGTCTGACCGCTCTGGATGCTTATAAATGAGGAAGTAGGTTCTGTTGTGATGATATACATAAGGCCAGGAGTGACACTTGAAATGCTGGGGAAGTCAGCCAAGCTATAAATTTACTTCCTTGTTTTATTTATCCTGCTTATTGAGAGTACCATGGGAGAGAAATCATGGTTCAATAGACTCCAAAACAGTCAAATATTTTTCTTGCCCTGTGGGTTCCTGTGACAGCTTTATACTCCGTATTTGCTGGCTTGCTCTTGTACAGCGGTATTTGAATCATTCCAGAGACTCCAGTCATGCGCTACGATTACGGTCCCCGAAGAATCAGCCATACGATAATTAGCATGTGCAGAACAATGTGAATATACTGTGTTTTAAGGTGTATTCAGTGCTCTTTATTAACCCTTCTCTGCTGAGCATTTGCCATGTTTTATATAGAGCATCGAATTAGGATTAAAAGTAGTGCTGCAGCACACACTGTTTTTCCTGTGCCTCAGTTGCAACACATCTTTTTTCATTCTGTGCAAATAAAACTAAACCAACAGTAAGAAACAGCCAATTTACACCTCCTTACCCCCTACACTCCATTCTACAGAGAGCAGACAGGGGGGTAGCAAGCCCTGCTATGATATCATTGCTAGACTCTAGGGTATTAGTTTTCATTTTATTCCCTGGCTAATGATGCCACCTGCTGACTACATAAAAAACCCCCAAAGGCTCGTGTGCCAGCGTAGCCCAGAGGAAGAGAGAAATCAGGCATGCAGATCTGTAAAAAGAAATGCTGTTAACTGCTTTGTTGCTAATTAATGTATTCCAAATGCTTTTGACAAAGTAGTATTGATATTACTATGCTGATGTACGTTTTATTTTACCCCAAAAAGAAATTTACTGAAGTTCATAAACCTGTTATGGTCATTACACATATAATAATGTTCTGAGGACAGGAACAGGCTAAACAGGAGCCAGGTGTTAATTATTATAGGTTAGTAGAAGTACTTTTCACGGCAAGCTACTTTTTCCTCAAATGTTAAGTGCACACGTTTCTTTTAGTTCACATAAACTTGTTATTAGGGAGGTTATTAGGTATTTCTGTTGGAATTCTTCTTTGACCACTTTTCACCTAACATTAAAAATGGTTTGATGACTTCATCGCTTTAACCTCATCATCTGTTGATAAGATTTTGGTTTCTTGTGGAGGTATTCCAATATTTTTAAACGAAAGACTTTTAATCATTGTCTGTCGGACCCTACGGTTTCAGGAAGTGTGTGTGGAAGCACAGCTTTCTGTGTATGAGTGTCTTGTGAGTCGTAGATCATCACCATGAATTTGGTCCCTCGTCTTTGTTTTTTTTCTTTTTTTTTCTCTTTGTCTTTGTGAAGCTTAAAAAGTGCAACTTCTGATTAATAGTCTGATTAAGCACTTGATAATGGAACTAATAGAAGCATATAGCAAGACAATCCTGTGCCCTGTAAGCTGTGGATATCTCAAAGTAAAAGCTTATTTCTGAGTTCTAGCAATGCCGAAACAGTAACAGAGATCGTCTGTTTTTTTTTTTGTTTTTTTTTTTGTTTTTGTTTTTTTACGAAGAAAAGATACGGTATGGTTTAATTTACTTTCATCAGATTTTACTTTTCTTCCCTGCATCTTTTATGTTTTTAAGTGGTTCTGGTCCAGGGTGAAACTCACGGACATTACAAAATATGATTGCTGGAATTGAAACCAAACTATGTGAAGGTTGTGGAGAGATCAGTCTGAGACCAGCCTGGCATCGAAAGGCTGATTGAGGGTATGAACGAACTGATTTAAACAAACAAGAGAAATTAATAACTCCCTACTGGAGTGAGCAGGACACACATTCTTTTAAAGAATTTCTTATGTTTACATTCTGTTCGGTTTACTAAACCCTAACTTGCACAGAAAGGCATGAAAGAAAGGAGCTGTTAAATGTAGCGCTGTGTTTGCGGAAAGCTTAAACAAGGTCCCAGGTCAATGGGTGGACACGTTAATGTTGGCTTCTGGTATATTCATGCAGTGTAAGTCATTGATTAAGTGCCTGACAGCGAAGGAGAACACTCCAAGAGTTTTTTTTTTTTTTACTTTTTTTTCTTCTCAAAATGGTGTTTGCCACTCTCCATTTGGAAAAAGTGAAAAAGCTGCAGATGGCACGTCTTTTAACAAGAGCTTTTCACGCGGTGCCTCCCTAATCCAGGAGATGGATGTTCTTCATCGAGTCAGCGAGTTTATGTGTACGAATCCCCAGACTCCTGCTGTCCAATAGCCCCTCTTTCCAGTGGCTGGGTTGGTTTTCTATTGCCCTCAGGTCTTGGACAGCAGTTCGCTTGCTTGTTAAGTAGTTAGGTGTGCTGTGTTTGAGACTGTCCCCTTGTATGATTGTTTTACCATGCTTGTGTAAAATGAGTGGAGCTTTGAGAATCTGAGTAGTTTCATACAGCACACAGGAAGAAGCATTTCTTGTTGAAGGGGGCATCCAAGGCTGCGATAGAGAGAGAGAGAGAGAGAGAGAGAGAGAGAGAGAGAGAGAGGGGTAGCATATTTGAGGAGATCAGTTAGAGATGGCTTCATTTGATCTCCATCACCTGAAAGGGATTAAAATCTCTCAGAGTTCAAGGGCAGCACAGAACTGATGGGAATGGTTTTGTCTGATTATGTGAATAAAATCTTAAATGTAGATGAAAATGCAAGTTAAATAGGACTTTTCATTGTGAATATACTGCTGTATTCCTAGTCATTGGAAGAGAGGGAGTCTGCTGTCTTCACTTTCTCTGTCACCAGAAGATTTGTGGTCTGATTTGTTTTTAACTCCGATCAAGCTCCTGCAGTTTATTGTGTCTAATGAAACCCTGTCGTTCCTGCTTAAGTTGATTTATCAGTTTAATGACAATTTGACAGCCTTAGTCAATGCGTTATTGGCTCTGGCTGTGGTGTCAGGGCAGAGGATGTGACGACCGCTGCAGCACTCTGAGCAGTAGTGCTATAGTACGCCTCTGGCTTTCTCTCAGAGGGAATGGAGATGGCACGAACACACAATCACATTGATACACCAAGCCTTGTTTGACCCTCAGTGGCAAATCTGGTTTGAGTTCTCTTTGTATTTATTCACCACAGAAACACCCACACGCCCTTTCCTCAACAACATCAGTTAGCGTTAATTCATTTATCCAGACCGAAAGACTCCTGATTTGGATTTGGGGTGGTATGTTTCCTCCACCAACAGCCCATATCTCCGTATTGTGAGCTGTTGCTCCATTTAAGATGGAGAATGGAGATGTTTTCAGTTCATGCAAAAAAAAAAAGGGGTGAGTTTAACAACACCATTCCACACCACCCATTTGTCATGTCATAGCACTTTGTGGGTAAAAAAAATTCATGTGTTAGAATTTCACCGGGTTTTTGTTGTTGTTGTCGTTCCGTCATACACAGGGAGATTCCCTCTTTCCATCTCAATCACTGTCATTAGAGGATCCCTTGCGCTGGCAATACTAAATGCCAAACAGATGGTTTTCTTTTGGGCCACATTTTACCGCACTGTAAAAGTTAATTTTCGGAAATGAACTAAAATAAAAAGGACTTATTATATAATTCGTGTAATACACTCCATATTTCCTCATGGTGATTGGAAACTGTGGAGCTGCAGACAAAAGGTTCAGTGTCCCATAAGCAAGTAAGATTTTCTAGCTTTCACCTTTGTTATTCCCTCAATAGCAAACCTTCCAAAGCAATTATACCTTAATGTGTTTCCGTATAAAGCTACTAAATATGGTAATATGGCTAGTTGGGTACAATACCCTTTAGTTTATAGACCAATAAAATTTCTGAATGTGGGACTTATTTCCAAAAAGCATGCATGAATCAAATTTGCAACAGATTTCTTTTTTTGTTGATAAAAATAGGAGGTATGGAAGGTAAAGACAATACTCAGCAATATGCCATATAAGACCTGACTGCACTTCTGATGCTATCCCAAAGGCGCATTGCATTTTCCTAGTACTTTAAGTAATGAGGCCACTTGCAGTTGTGGCAGCCATGGGTTGCCGCATGAGACAAATAGTTAGATTTTCCCTCATTTGTTGAGTGTGTTTCATTTTTGTTTATTACCTTGGAGTTCAGCTAAATGCTGAAGTAAAGAAAACCATGTGACGGTAATGTTAGCATTTGAGAGGAACGGCAGTGAGGTTAACCGTTGACATAACTTTTATGTGCCAATTCTCCATATCAGCAAGCCGCCTTAGCCCCTTAGTCCCGCTTGTACTTGACCCTTTATGATCATCCAGCATCCCACAAGCTAGATGCCACATCCTCAACACCCTCCTTAACACCCGGGTTGGAAGGCCTGCAACCATGACTGGGTAATGGGGTGTCAACTGAGTGTTTGGGACAGTTCAAAGATTTAATTGCTCTTTCAAAGTGCCCCTGTTGAGTTTGAGGAACTCGACTTGCTCTCCTCTTGGCTACTACACAACTCTTACATACTGTGTATGTGTTGCCGGAGTCTGTGCCCTACCCAAGTCTAAAGCAATGCTCACACTTTTGTCTTGCATGTGTCTTTTCCTGGGAGGAGCAAATCGGGCGTCCTGGTGTGTCATGTTCCTGGACGTTCAGTGAACATCTATCCGTAGCAAGCTTGCTACGTTTATTATTTGTGAGTAAACTGAGGAACAGGAAAGCTTCTTGACACAACAAAATAATAATAAAGAACACTTAAAGACACGACAGACGTGCAGTTGTTTTTTCCATTGACCCACGCTTCCATGACTGAGAGATCGATGGGGTAAATTTTCTGTTCAAAATCGGAGGAGGTGGAGGAAAACATAATGCCTACCCGAAACGAATGACTTTTACCATGTCATCTTCCATTAAAGTGAACATGTTTTTTTAATAGGTGGGCATTATGCACATCAAGTGTGACTGCTGATTAATCGATTTGTGAGGCTGCGCCAAAACCCGGGCCTTGGCGGCCAGACAGCACTGGCCATGTGGGACCTATCTCCAATTCTGATTGACATTTACAACCACACCTATACGAATCACTTCAACAACACTGGGGCAGTGTGATTCTTCTATCGCTCCTCCCCAGCCTTCCACTACCCTACAGATGGACAGGACTTCTCTGTTCCTCTGTATGTTTTGGGACCTCTAATTACGCTTGCTCTCCACATCAAACCCTTACTCAACACGCCTTTTCTTTGCTTATGGGCTGGACGTGGGCTGGTCAGTTGAAAAAGAGGAACTTCTGGCATGTGGTTGTGGTTGCCTACAGGATGTGGACAGAGTTGGGGTCTCGTCTCGACTTCTTGCCCTTTCCTAACCTTTTATAGCAATGGTCTTGTTTAGTCCTGCTTGGCCAAATGGATGCATCTAAAGTTGAGAAAAAGGGAGTGCAGAAGAATAGCGGAGTGCCTGGCTTGGCCCCTGCCTGTGGAACTAAGAAGCACTGGTGTGGTTTCAATCAGAGCCAGGCATGGAAGTCATTAGAGAGTTGTGGTGCTGAGCTCATTGTCTCTCCATTCTCTCTTTTCCCTGTCTTCTCATTCACTCTCTTCCTCACTCTCATACACACTGTCTAAAGATTAAGCATGTTGCTTGAATATGGACTAGGTCTTAGGAGAGGCAATCACTGGAGATACACACTCTCAGATTGGTACTTCTTGTACTTGTTGTCAGTTTATTTATTTGTCTGTTTAGGCCCAGTCACACACAGCAGGCAAAGGAATCCCATGTTTCCCTGACATGGCTTTAAATCGTCCAATAAAAGGAACTGTTTCGTAGTAGCGACAGGTTATGACATTGTTATGGCTGCAGATATAAAACACTCAATTTGTTGTACCGCTGTCACAAAAATGTTTCATGAGGCTGTCTCATACTCAGCTGAAACTCTAGAGGATGTGCCTGCATTACACAGGATCGACTCTGTGTGGATCTGGTTACCATTGATGATGTTCTCTTTGTAATTTCATTTATTCAGCTTCATTAATATTTTTAATCCTAAAAGTTGCAGTGGATACAGAGAGTATCCTGTGAACACTGGGCAAGAATACACAATGAAAGCTTCAGGAATACAAACCAGGCAATAATACACACTCATAGCTTCAGGAATAAGCTTCAGGAACGTTATTCCAGTTCGTTGCAGGGCACCTTGTACTTTACACCTAGGGGTAATTTGGTACAGCCAATCCACCTACAGCTATGTTTTTGGTACAAGGAAAGAAACCAAACAACCCAGAAGAACCTAAGCGAACCTAAGAGAACCTCACACAGAATATAACCTAAGCTCAGGATGGAACTGAGGAGTCAGATGCCATTTATTTGATTGAATTTGTGCTTTGCTTATAATTTAAGTACATTTTTATTCTTCCGTTCCTATGTTTTGTTTGCAGACAGCCTCAGTTGTGGTCCATTTATAAATGTTGAGATTTAGACACTGTCTTTATTCCTCCGTTCTTTCTCTTAGTAACTAGGTTGCACAGCAGGGACCAGTCTGCGGTAAAGAGCATGGTAAAGAAAATGTGTGGGGCAGAAAAAAATATCCACCAACATTTTTCAGATTCCTGTTTTTTCCTCTCTCATTTATCCACTTGTATTACATGTTGGCTGACTTTTCTTCAGCTCAGTGTTATTTTATTTGGAGCCGAGCCAGGCCTCGGGAGCAGACTGTCTTCTTTAGCGTAAACAGCTGTCACAGGCAGGGGTGGCAAGGAAATGGTGTGCACACGCAGAGAGGTCGTGTGTAGTTTACATGTTTACACCCCAACGGCTTTGGTAATGTCACTTCCTGGTCACACAAAACGGACCAAGCAAATTTCAGCTGCGAGGGCAGCGCATGCTGAAATAGATTCATCAGATGAGTAAAAGTTGTATGTAAAAGCAGGCAGCAGGACTCAGCAGTACTGTTTGGGTAAGCAAGCGAAAAGTGTTGATCTCTCTGATCTCTCTAGGATCATCTGGGTGCTGAGGACACAGGAGATATGAAATGCACTTGCACAAAAAGAGTATGAATTAGTGTTAATTTGTAACTGCATGATGCCTGGCATGTCCTTACCTGCAAGCAAAGGCTTTAGTTTGGAAATATGAGTTTGTAATGATACCGTCAGAGATGTGTAGGTATGTGGGCACCCTATACACATGCACAGGAAACAGCAACGCTATAATTTAACTTCCATGCCATTGTTAAGATCTTTTTTTTTCTTTTTTTTACACTATCTCTGATGTATCTCTGTTTTAACCTTATGGGGTCATTTGGATGATCCTCGTGAAAAATGCTTTCTTCCCCCCTTGACCCATACTCACATAAAACTGCAGCTTGCATTTAAAGAAATAAAAGAAACAAAGGTTTTCCTTTGAGTCACTGATGTTAGTGTTACGTTTAGATGTAGGCATGGCAGCCATTATCTGTATTAATTATTTTGCCAGTAGAGGGTCTTGACATGGATAATTAGATAAGAAGAGTTGAGCGACAGATCTTTTGTTATTTTTTATTCTTTGCTACACAAATCTGATTAGGCTTTTAATATGTGCACACTATTTATTAGTAAAATAGAAAGCCGCTCTGTAGGAGCTAAAACTGAAAGCAGACGTAATAGTTAGGAGGTTTTGTTCAGTGGGAAATGCTGACTATGTTTAATTTACCTCAAAATCAGTAAATAAAGTAAGTAGCATGGAAGAGAAAACAGGAAACTTTCAAAGTAAAAATGAAAACTGTGACCACATTTGCAGCTGTTCTTGAACCAGGGGCTTGGTGGTGGTGGTGGTGGTGGTGGTGGTGGTGGTGGTGGTGGTGGTGGTGGGGGTGTTCAGGGGTGATGCAAACACGTCTGTGCTAGTGAATCCACAGTGACTTCTGATTGCCCCATTTCCCCTCACACTTGTTCTTTGTTGCCATGGTAGAGAGAGTGTCGTAAACTCATCTTTACATCAGAAAACCCAGCAGAACCAGTCTATGCTACAGTACTGTATGTGGATCTCCTCCTGCACTCTGAGTGGCTTTCAGTTCTTTAGCCAGCTTTAGGAGAAAGTGCTGACGAGGCTTTTTGCAGAGACCCGAAGCTCAGGCTAGGTGCTGACTCTCACTGGCAATGCTGCTGGTAACCACTGGACGCAGGTTATGGCCAAAGCAATTTAGCCACAGCCAACCTAAGCTCCTTACAGCAGCCACAATGTTTGCGCCGTTGTCTATTCTTATGCATAACAACTTTGCTTCCTTGAGCAACCACTCCACAAGCACATTTTTTTAGGCTCTCAGCAAGACTGCTGTGTGGTTGTCTGGGATAAATGCAGTTTGAGGACAATGAGACTTGAGCAAGCAGTCAGAAATGCACTGAACTATGATGCTCATGAATGGGATCACGTCTACACTCGACCACTTACGTTCTTAGAGGAAAATATCTGACATCTGTTAGTGCTTGATTTTTTTTTCTTTGTGTCCTTATATGGTTTTGGAGCTGCTGTTGGATAGCAGGAGCTGGTACTGCTGCTGAATATGAGAGTTGAGCAACACTCTTTATTAGTGTTCACCAGCATGAACTTTATTACTTAAAGTTGGTAAGCATGGTTTGGATATCATGTTTGACCTGTAAACAAGAAGGCACACTGGTGCAGCACTCCATTTGGGTTTCTCCAGGTTTTTAGGGTTTCCTTCCAACTCCCAAAAGCGTGCTAGTATGTGGATTGTCTTCACTTCATCCCCAATTCCCACTGACACATGGGTGAATTCAGATGCTTTGTTTAAGATGTCAGTTTGCACACGGTATCAACTTTATCATTAACTACAATAATAATAATAATAATAATAATAATAATAATAATAATAATAATAATTTTCTTCTTCTTCTTCTTCTTCTTCTTCTTCTTCTTCTTCTTCTTATTATTATTATTATTATTATTATTATTATTATTATTTCAGAGCATGAGGTATTTACTTGGTATAAGGATTTTGATTCTTATATTGCTAATATTATTGCTAATTGCTATTTGGATATCTACTCTGATTGATATATATATATATATACTTTCCTTAAGAACTCACACGTTGTAACTGAACGCTTGTTTCTCTGTGCGCTCTGTGTGTGTGCTCGAGTGAGGTGCCGCCAGTCTCTAGTAATGATGTTTGATGTTTGCGTCTCCATCTTTGGCATCAGGCTTTTGATGTGTTCTCCAAGTGACCAGGAACATGTGTGAGAGCGAGTGCGTGACTCTCTGTGGCCACCCCTTGTGGTGTTCTACACTTTTGACCCTGTGGACCTTTTTCTGATCTGTGTTGTGTGTATGGGGTTGAGCAAGGCTGTGGTGTGTGGTGGATAGCGGGTCTCATTAGGGAGTTAATGATATACAACCACGTAGTAGTATTGGCATTGCCTATGACAGCAAAGGTGAAATAAAAAGCTTAATTCTTACGGGTGTATGGTATGTGTCTGTCCATCTCTGTGGCATAGCAAGGAGCTGATTTCAGGGGGGGGAGGAAATACTTTAAATCAATTCACTCCACGATCTGCGTAATTAAATGAGTCAAAGTGGCATGCTTGTGCAATTGGGGTGAACATTAGATAGTCAGCAGAAACAGTGGTGGTATTTCATTTCATTGTTTAAGACATAATCTACCATCAAGCATTCATCTTTTTTTTCTGCTCTAATATTACATCTTGCTATTACCTTAATATCTTTATGCTCAGAGTACAATTACCTGTCTAGAAGCTTTCAAACTGCATCTAAAAAGGCATAGTCCTGATTGGTTAATCCTAATTTTTCAGCCGAGCAACCAGTAACTAATACAGTGAGACGAGGGGTTCATTTCACGTCTGTTGTCTGTAAATACAGAGAAATTATAATGATAATATTGTTGATCTTTGTAAACATAAGCATAGTTCCGTTGTATGTGAAATGTATATGCTGTATAATCATTTGTGCTGTATGTGTGTTATGTAAACTGTTATATACTAGTTCATGGAGGTTCACACCTGAAATCTCTACACCTTTATCTCAGAGTATTTGCGAGCCTCCAGGCAGAAGCAGTCCCTGTTTATTTGAGGTTTTGGGGGTTTATGTGTTAGTTGGAGTATTATTTGATCATGTGGGTTTAGAGGAATGTGCAAAAATAGCAGACAGGAGGGTTCCTACATTGGGTGATAAAATTGAAGGGAGTTTCATTGATCTGTGGTTGTTGTAACTGCACCTCTTAGAGCAGGATGTACAAAGCTGATTTCTAAAGAATACTACATGAGACTGAGTGAGTGAATGTGTGTGAGTGTGTGTGAGTGTGTGAGTGTATGAGTGATGAGTGAGTGAGTGAGTGTGTAAGTGAGTGATTGTGTTATTTAATGAGTGTGTGATTGTATGAGTGAGTGAGTGAGTGAGTGAGTGAGTCAGTGAGTGTGTGAGTGAGTGTGTGAGTGTATGAGTGATGAGTGAGTGAGTGAGTGAGTGAGTGTGTAAGTGAGTGATTGTGTTATTTAATGAGTGTGTGATTGTATGAGTGAGTGAGTGAGTAAGTGAGTCAGTGAGTGTGTGAGTGAGTGTGTGAGTGTATGAGTGATGAGTGAGTGAGTGAGTGAGTGTGTAAGTGAGTGATTGTGTTATTTAATGAGTGTGTGATTGTATGAGTGAGTGAGTGAGTGAGTGAGTGTGTGAGTGAGTGTGTGAGTGAGTGAGTGAGTGAGTAAGTGAATGAGTGAGTGAGTAAGTGAGTGTGTGAATGAATGAGTAGATGAATGATTAAATGAAATGAATGAATGCTGCAATGAGTGAGAGTATGAATTAATGAATGAGTAAGTGAATGAAGTAAGTTAATGGATGAATAAGTGAGTGAGCGATTGAGTGAGTGAATGAGAAAGTGAATGTATGTAAGAGTGAGTAACTAAATGAACAATTAATTAGGAGATTGAGTGAGTGAATGAGTGAGTACCTGAATGAATAGTTTAGTGAGAGTGAGCGAGCAAGTGAGTGAGTGAGTAAGTGAGTGAGTGAGTGAGTCAGTAAGTGATTAGTGAATGATTGCGTGAGTAAGCGAGTGAGTGAGTGATTAGTGAGTGAGTGAGTAGTAAATGAGTTAGTGATTAGTAAATAGGTTAGTGAGTGAGTTGTATAGTGATTGATTAGTGGGTGCGTGAGTGAGTGAGTCGCAGATTGAGTGATTAGTGAGTAAGTCAGTGAGTGTGTAGTTAGAGAGTGAGTGATTGAGTGGGTGGGTGAGTAAGTGAGTCTGTGAGTGATTAGTGAGTGAGTCACAGATTGAGTGACTAGTGAGTGAGTGATTGAGTGGGTGGGTGAGTAAGTGAGTCTGTGAGTGATTAGTGAGTGAGTCACAGATTGAGTGACTAGTGAGTGAGTGATTGAGTGGGTGGGTGAGTAAGTGAGTCTGTGAGTGATTAGTGAGTGAGTCACAGATTGAGTGACTAGTGAGTGAGTGGTTAATGAGTGAGTGCATTCATCTGCAGGTGTGAAAATCAGGTGTGAGCTTTATGTGTGGTAAATTACCAACAGGTGTGCTAATTAAATCCATTCCATTTCCCACCTGTTTTAACAATTTCTTTTTTTAACTTTTTCTTCTGTTTTATTTTATTTCCGTTGTATGTTCCTGATTGTTTCTTTGTGTTATGTGTCTTTTTTCCTTGTTCTGTGTCTTTGCAAGTGTTGTTTAAAGCAAGTTGTAAAAGTCTTGTCTGAATAAAACAAATAAAATCGATATCTAAAATCTATTTACGTAGAATCAGTAAATTATCTGACATGTTAAAAAAATCCAGCAAAAAAACACGGTGTTCAGTGCTGTTTTAGGAATTGGGATAATTTATATTTTGACTCTAATAAAATAAAATAGTAGTATTGTTTGATTCATAAATGAGTCCATGTAAACTCAGCGATTTTCTTCCTTTTCCAATACTCACCCAACTCTCCCCTAACACATGACTAGGGCTACAATCAAGGAGACTGAAGGCTAAAACTATATTCACTGATACAACGATTTTATCACTGCAAGTCCCCAGTTGCTGTATTTTGATGTCACCAGTAAACCTTAAACCGGGTGCCACAGAAATAACTTTTATCATAACATGACATTCCACTTGACAAAAAATCAGTTTTCTTGCCACTAAAATTCTGGAAACATTCTGGAGAAGTCTTTGTGTTTGTGTATAAAATTCAGCGGTGTATATATACATTGCATTATTCGAGATGAAGGAAAGGAAGTGTGTGTGCTGTGGCACAGATCCCGAGTGATCACGCTCTACTGTCTTCACTCCCGCTGGTAATCACTGCACTAAATCGCTCCTTATTTAGATGAAGTTAAACTTCTCTGAGCTGTTGTCAACATTGCAGTAAGAAATGTGTCTAAGGAAATTTATTGCAGGAAAAATATCTTTTCAAATGTAAAGGAGCAAAAGATACTGTTACTCTCTACTCTGCTCCTTTTCCCTTCACATCATCGCCTTCATCTTTAGCCCTTTTATTTAGTGAGGATAACATGATCTTACTGCCCTGTGGGGTATTCCAGAAGTTGGAACAGTCTGCATTTTCTACTAAAGGAGAAAAACCTAAAACACATGTCAGTGTGTGCTTGGGCACGCTCCTCCAGTGAGAACAACTCTTGTGACGAAGTGCTGATTGCACTGCCTGCTGTTCTCGGATGCTCTGAGCACCTGTGTGCATCATTTTGGCCCATCTTGCGTGCCTGAAGAGAATAAGCAGAGATCAGGCAGCTCGCCCCACTGCTGTTTCGGGAACATACCCAAAAGCGTGCTCTGACCTTCTGTGGTTTTTGTTGTTTTTGGAGAAGTTAATGGTTATAACATAATGAGCCGCAGGACATCAGGTGCTAATTGGGAAAATCTGCTGTTTTGTGGTTGTACAGCTGTTGTCTAGTGACCAGTTTTCCACATATTTACTGTCGCTGCAAGGTTGTAGATGAGATTTTCATTCAGTTCAACATTGCTACAAAGCAGCTTTACACATATAGAAATTCTGGATGTAAATTTTAAATCTAGATTTTTTTATATCTAATGAGCAAGTCAGAGGCGACGATGAAAACTCGACAAGGAAAAACTCCCTGAGACGACACGCGGAAGAAACCTAGAGAGGAACCGGAGTCTAAAGGAAACCCCCTCGTCATCTGGGTGACACCAGAGTATGAATATAAACAGTAATATAAACAGATGAATCCATTAAGACCAAGTACCAAGGACTAATTTTCCTAATAGCAGCAGCATTACTCTGAAGCAGTTTCACAGTCTACACTTTCTATCTCTCACTGTAGACTGCAGGATATTACTGCCAGCTCCTAAACTCTTGCCGGATACATTTATATATGACATCCACTGTTTAAGCATGGAGATTTGATCTACAAATTTACCAATGTCTGGCTTTCATGCTAAAGCCTGCAGCAAAAAAAACTCTCCAGTTAAGCTAATAATATGGCAAAGTAAAAAGCATTTATTCAGGCACATGCTGCTAAAGCATTATAAGGACTGAGATTGCTCTAAATTGTAAACATATGCATACAGTGCGAACTGTTAAAGTAAACTTGGAAAAAAGGCCCGAACCTCTAAATCCCGACCATTTCCAGCTGTAAAGTACTTTAAAATGAGGGCCAACATATTTGCTGATAAACTGAAACAGAAATGCATTTTTGGAACATAAAGCACTGTATCCCCTTAACCATGACTGCCCCCCCTCCCCCACCACCTTTTTTTTTGTTGCAAAGAAAGTCTTCCACAAGTATAATGAATAAAGTCATCTATAATGCATGTAGGGGGGCACAGTGGCTTACTGCTTCACACATTTGCCTCCGGGGTTAGGGGTTTGGTTCTTCCCCCTGCCCCGTGTGTATGGAGTTCATGTGCATGTTCTCCTCATGTCTCAGGGGTTTCCTCTGGGGACTCTGGTTTCCTCCTCCAGTCCAAAGACATGCACTGCATGCTGATTGGCAACTTTAAATTGTCTGTAATGTGTGAGTGTGCGATTGTTCCCTGTGATAGATTGGCATATTGTCCTAGGTTTGTGAGTGTGTGTGACTGTGATTTGCCTCCTAGGGTGTCCCCTGCCTTGTATACCAAATCCCCAGGCTAATCTATGGGTTCCCTGAGACCCATCTGTAAGTGTTACAGATATAAGGTGGATGGACAGATGGGTAATACATGTAGTTGGTTTGATGCTGTTTTCTTTTTGTACTTTGTTGACATTCTGAAAGCTTTGTTTCATGGACATGACTCCCAGTTTCCAGGACAAGTGGCTAGAGCTTTTGGCAGCCAAGTTCTGCTCTTAGACACTCAGCAAGGACGCTGTGAACTTGATAGCTCTCAAAGTCAGAGAAACAGAAGCGTATTTCTCCTGTGGTGTGCTATAGTTTTACTAGTCTTGCTTTTTAGTAGTGCATTACCCAAGGACTTTAAGGATGTTATATTACAAGTGCATGCTTCTGTTGGCAAACTTCATTTCCACCACAGAACAGAGACCTCATAAGAAGGCTTGGGTTTAGCTTCTGAGGGCTGAGGTTTACCCAGAGCTCTGGCTGTTTATGTCAAAAATATTGCTTTGCATGATTAAAAGGTTCCTCAGTTTGTTTTGTGTTTTTTACTTAACAGGTGCACATTTATAGGTCAGTTTATTATGCATACATCCATCTGATAACTTCAGTTAAATTTTTTTTAGTGATTTGCCTTTCTTGGAAGAGGACTATTTCTGGAATTGATTCTTAGACTATTCTGCAGAAACTGAACATCGATAATGAAGTGTGATTCCATTGGGTTGTTAGTGAAACACTGCAATCCTAACAGGATTTTTGAGGTGGTTGTAGTAGCGGTGAGGGCCTTGGTTGTTCTTTAGCAGCTTAGTCTAATGATGCTTCACATCTGTCTTTTACACAACTCTCACTAATTGGATGAACACAAAATTACCCCTAGTGATGTGGGTAACTTACTTTCTAGGGGGAGCAATCAAAGCTCGCAATCAAAGTTTGCAATCAAAGTTGCAGTTGTTTTATGGCTTAAAAAGTCAGAAGCTTTTAATGACTCATTGTATAATACGACGTGATAGAGAACAGTGAGACCTGTGTGTACTAGCATGAGTGTTGGAGGTTCATGTGTGTATGTCTCTGAGAGAGAGAGAGAGAGAGCGAGAGAGAGCGAGAGAGAGAGAATATAGGAGGTCTTCTTGGGTCTACAGCCGTCACGGTTGTCTAGCGTTTGTTAAACGTACCTGAGATTTAGCACTATTCAGGCGGATCTCACTTGTGCCCTAATTGCTGTTGATCACAGTTCAAAACCAACATCTTCTGGCTGAAGTAATGAAGCAAAGGCCAAATATGGTGTCATGGCTCTCAATCTTCATGAACAAAAGAGAAAAACTTACCTGAAGAAACCACATTATTACCACTGCAGTTGGGCAGAAAGACACTGATATAGAATTAATTTGGAAGGATATTTTAATCCTTGCAAATTAGTTCTCATTTTTCATCGTGTCACGGCACACAGACGGAAATCTGCTTGTCTGGATGAATGTTTCAGCCCTTACTATCGAGTGCCCGGTGTTCCTGTGTGGTGACGGCTGCGGGGTTAAGGAACACTATTGTTAGTTATGAAAGGAAAGTAAGTCTTGCCTGTGTGACAGATATCATAAATTCTAAAACCAGAGAGAAAGATTGAGTGAATATGGGAAAGAAATAAAAACCTGGCTAAGAATGAAATAACATCTTCAAAAGAATAATGATCTGCAGGCTTTCTGTCCAAACATATTCAGACATATACCTTTAATCAGTTACTCCAGACACTTTGTCTTTCCTGTCAGGGGCTCCTTCCAAGCTGACAAGAAATGAGATGATGTGTTGGCTGATTGACATTTAGGTCTCCCTTTATAATATGGTGACACTGAACGTGGTTAACAGTATTTGTTTAAACTTTTCTAAATGTAGTGTTAAAAGTGCTGATTATTTTTCTCAGGGATTTTATCTAGGATTTTTTTTAATTCAGATGGATATATGCTTCAAATAAACGGGTTTTAAAATGTGCGTAGTTGTCATGAGGTTTCCTGTTTATTTATTGTTTATGAAGGGAGCCAGTACTTTGTAACAATCAGGTTTTCGGACACAGGAAACATGACATGCTGCAGTTTTGTTTTATTGATTTAAAGAGAGAGTGTGTGAGAGAAAGAGAGAGAGAGAGAGAGAGAGAGAGAGAGAGAGAGAGAGAGAGAGAGAGAGAGAGAGAGAGAGGCTGGTGCAGACATAATTGTTCATAGCTGTTAGAATGTAAGTAATAAAAGGAACTAATTTGTTTTGCAGGCAAATGTTCTTTAATGTTCTTTAATATGTAACTATATTGCTGTGGTATAAGAGGAGTATTGTCTTTATTTTTTATTTAACCAGGAAGTGTGAGGAATCAGAAACAGATTTACATTATTCTTTTTAAACTGGACTATAACTTTTAGAAATATAATGTAATGTAATGGTGCACATGGGCTTAGTGACTTGCAGATTTGCCTCACACCTCTGGGGTTGGGATTTCAGATGCTGCCTCTGTTCTACATGCATGGAGTTTGCATGTTCTCCTTATGCATCAGGGTTTCCTCCATGTGGTCTGGTTACTTCCCCCAGTTCATTATTTGTAGCTCTTAATTGTTCATGTGAATCGATATGTGTGTGAAATGGTACCATGTTTGTTTCCTTGTGCCAAGTTCCTGAGATATGTTTCAGGCTCCTTGTGACCCCATGTAGGTTAAGCTGTCCAAGAATTAGATGAATGGTAAAAATGTAAAATCGAAATACACTCATGCTTTGTACTATAGCATCAGTTGATTTAGTTTTATCCATGGCAATTTACACAGAGCCTGGAGTTTCTAGAAACCAATGCTCTTTGATCGCTAGGATTTGTCTGTGACTTAGAACTTTGGCAGAAATGCTGTTTATTTATAAAGTGCAGATTGTTGTTCTCAGATCTTGAATGCAGAGTTGCATGTGAATGGTGAAGGCTGATGTCTTTCTGAGTGGAGGCTTCAGCTACTAAAAGCAGTCGATTACACTATACCATCTATCCCAAGTTAGAAACGAATCTGAGTGTTGAGTTTGAAGTACAGTAGGTGCTACACACGCTTGTTTAGTTGTTTCCGCTCTAGGTAGCTGTGTGTACTGTGTGTAAAAGGGCAAAAGTGATTTTGGAAGCTTGTTATGATTTCTGGTTTAGAGCTTAAACATGAGCCCCTCAAGCAACTGTTGAAAATATTAGGTGGGATAAGAGACTCCAACCATAGTTGTTAAAGCCTCAGGTATAAATCAATTGGTGGTGAAACAAATTTTTCATAGAATGTGGAAGCCCTGAGTCCTGGAGGACAGCATTTGGACACCCCTGTCTGAAATGCACTGAATCTCAGCCTCCTATTTGACATAGCTGTGGTTTGAACCGGAGCAAACAGGACCTTGCTCCAAAATCTCATCAGCTGAAACCCATGCTTTCGAGTTTATAAAAAATTTATATAAGCTTAGTGTGTGGAGAGCACACTTTGCTGGGCTCTGCTGTACATTCTGAGTAGAATGTTACACAATACAGCAAACAAAACAAATCCTCACGAAGCAACGAAGCCCAGCAAACGCATAGGTTGCTAAGTCATGCTAATAGCAAGCAAGCGTTTAACAGAACGTTATTAATGGGAATGTTGCTGAAACAGCTATGAATTGTTTCTTAAGTACTAATAGGTGTTGTTGAAATGGATGACCGAGCTGCTGGCTGGATGAAGTTAAAATGGGCAAAAGATGAGGAAAGAAAACAATAGTTTGCAATACCACCCACCAACTACCTAACTGATTGAATGCTCCAATGGCTGTCTGCTTTTAATACTTCCAGCCCAAATTTCCTCAATTCTCCATGCTACAATAGCAATCAGGGTGTAGGCTGGTGGGGAAGAGAACACAAATGTCAGGTTACTGTAAACACGTCAAAACTGTATACTATATGTCTTTGCAAGTGTGTAATGCGGTCTCATAAAAATGCGCCTACTTAGCCTTCTCATCACGTATTGTAAGCTTGCAATATGAAACCCAGCTTAATAGAAATTCAATATGGTATTTTGTTAGTGTTAAAATAACCGGAAGATGGCCTTCTGTACAAATGACTTTGATGTCAGTATCAGCCATATTCAAGATGGAAGACCAGCTTAGAGATTTATTTAGGTTTAGCTTTCCATGGGAGCAAACACTGAAACATTGGTTGTATTGTAACAAAATATTTAATGACAGAATGTGACACATTATTTACGTTTCTCAACAGTATATCAAATGCAGTATATACATTGCATGTCTGGAAAGAGCCACAGGGAAAGCTGATACTTTGATAGTATGGATCGTTTTACATTAGTCCCTGTTGATTTTTTTTCCCATAAATCTTTTTTTTTTTTTCCGAGCTAAAGCAATAGATATTGGGTAGGGATGGCTGAAAGATGCAGATCGTATGCATCGTAGAGGCTGAAACACACAACCTACGATCAATATAGACTTTATTAAGAGTCTTTAAAGAAATAAATTGAACTAAATTAAAATGAATGGCATCTCAGCTTTAAATTCCCAAATGACTTTTTGTAACGTAGTAGACTTTTCATCTGTCATTGTCAAACAAAAGCAGGATAAACATAAATAAAATCAACATCAAGTGAATATAGTAAAAGAGAAAGTCTTTAAAGATTAGATAAATGGACTAGTGGGCTAGCCCGGATTACCAACAGCAAGACAGCACATTTTGAAAATGGAAAAAAAAACAATCCACTTATAATAATACACTAATACACTCTAAAGGTTTATAGTTATTAATACTTTCCATTCAAGTTAACTTCAAATTGTTTAGAGATACATGTATACAGAGCAGCACAGGACCTCATTCTGCATGTGCTCCCAAGGCATGATATTTTCTAAAGCATTGTGGTAGGTCATACACTTAGTCCTGTTACTCTATCTCAGCGTGTGATATTTAAAACTTGGCCCCAATCAATAGTGCTGTCTCTTGTTTGCAGCTATTGTGTGCACCCGAGGACATTTTCCTGTAAACTGGACACTAAGAAGTTAGACTAGGAGAAACTGTCGAGTTATTACTGGTTCTTTTGCCGTGAAAATATGGCTTGAACCATGTTCATGTGATAAGCTCAAAACCAAATCAGAGTGACGTTTGCAGGGTTTTTCTTTTTTTTTATAGAAAAATTTCGATTTCTCGATTCAGTGAGATTTGTAATAAAATCAGTTGCGACAGCAAATCGTTCAAATCCTTTTTCTTTTTTTTGTAGTTGTTCTTAAGGAAAATAGTGTAATAGATGTTGTATTGTGTTGTTAATGTCAAGATTGTCAACATCTCACTGCTGTTCGGTAAAACCAATCTATGTCTTGTCATGTGTTCCAGCTAGCTATGTTTATCCACCCTGCAAAGGCTGCTCAGTGTGTTCGAAGGATAACGGGTGTATGACGTGCCAGCCCAAGCTCTTCCTTTTCCTGAGGAGGGAGAGGATGAGGCAGTACGGCGAGTGTCTCCATGTTTGCCCCTCTGGCTACTATGGCACCCGTGGGCCGGAGATCAACATGTGCTCAAGTAAGACCCTTTATCCTGTTAGCACTGCATGCGGCAAGGCATGGACACGTACGCACCACACTCTTACAGCACACATTTAGAGACTTGAATTCAGAACAGACGGAGGAGAGATCTTTCAGAGTCGTGCAAGTTGGATGGGAACCAAATGTGTTTAGAACAGTCAAAGCTCCATGAGCAGTGGTTCTGCTTCAGTAGGTGCCATTTTGCATGTTTTACAAAGGTTGTTTGCGAAATGATCAGTATCAAAGAACACACACACAAGCACACGCACACACATGCACAAGCGCGCACACACACACCAACACGCATACACACACACACACACAGACTTTTTAAAACTTTGCATTAACATTCCAAAATAGTGTCCAGTAAAATTAAATGGTTTGATTTTAGTCTTTTTTTCTACATCATGTGCTCTGTAAAGACATCTGGATCCAATGCAGTTCACTGTGGAATCAATGGAAGTGAAATATGATTGGTTACATATACAGACGGAAACATCTGAATGACAGCACTGTGTTCACATAACCATTCATAACAGACCCATGTCTGGTGGTTATATGATTTATTCAAAAATACTAGCTAACTTCCTTTCGAAACTTCCTGTCTCTTCTGTTAAAAGCTGTTCTGTCAAGTCTGTTGTGGTAGAGTTATATGTGAAGCCATGCTGATGAAATTACTATAATGATCTCTAAAGCCACTGTTTATCACATTTATCAAACTTGTAGTGCTGATTGAGGATTACTGTCTGCATTTTATATTTCAAACACGGCCAAGCCAACACATATTCCAAAAGTATAGGACACAGCTACAAGTATTTCTGGATATTTTAAACACATTATATGATAAAATGCAGGTGAAAGAGCAAATTTTCCAGCATACTTTTAGGTAGACTTGCAGCTATTTGCATTTGTGACATCCTGGCATATCTATGAGACCAACAGTGCAAGCTCGCTAACCCTAGCGAGATAAAACACAATTTAGGGAACAAAAAGTATTATGCCTGGTTGCTTCTTATGTATATTTTTATGATCTAATATGTTCTCTCTGTCTATTTTACTATATAACATGCGTATTTAGTTTTCCCTGAGCCAGATAAGTAAGCTAACTAAAACCCAGAGTGATAACATATACAGTACACACAATCTACAGAGTATATCTATTTCTCTCAAATGACAGATGGCTGTCTGTCACTTGATTTAATCTTTGTCACATATTTAATCTTTCAACACTTCCATTGGACAGGATAGTTAGAACAGCCCAGGAGCTATAATATGACAGGAACTAAAATGCTACTCTTTATGCTATACAACCATAAAACAATAATAAACCATACTTCCTACAGTACTCTTTCCTGACTCAGTTGCCTTTTTCATGTAAAAAAGTGCACCTTTATGTTGCTCAGACATACATGGATAACAATATTACACTGAAGTCTAAATCTTGGACATGACCCTCGAGACCAAATGTTTTCATTTCTCTGCTGAACTCTGCAAATATTGGGGTTTTAATTTTCTAATAAATAGATTGAAAGAGCTTGTAGTTTTTCTAATGAGGTATGATCGGTACATAAACCTTAAAGCCTGTATAATATACTCCCAGTTTAGAATTGTTTTTGTTCCCTAAATTTAACCAGACATCCCCCTCAGAAACATGCTGTTTAAATTAAGCGCTTAGTATTAAAACAACGCTGATGGAGGATAGCAATATCTTACGCCTGTCTGTTGAAAGAATACAAAACTCCTATTAGCAAAATATGTCCCTCTCCTCCCAAAATGCTGGCCAGCATCATAACATTATTTTAACATTTGTATCTGGCTAGAGACACTCTGGGGCTTTTGTAGGTTTAGAGAAAAGCCTGAGGTGTTGGCTGAGTTTGTCATGTGAAAACAGAAAGGAACTCGAACCCAGTAGGTTGTGGGAGCCAAGCTTCTGACAGACGTGGCTGAAACAGTTCCTCAGAGGACCATGTCAGGACCTCCAGGCCCAATAATGTAGACACACCGCAGACACCTCAGCAAAAAAAAAAAAAAAGCCACTTCCTTGCCCAAGACCAAGATTTTTTTTTTCCAGTTTTAGTGAGCACTGAAATATAGATGGGAAGTCAGACTGAGATAAATTTCTGGTTATAAACTAGTGGCAAAAATTCTGGATCCTCTAAGCCATTTGTGTCATCTGTGAATATTGATCTTAAAGCAGACTGATGCATGACAAGTTAATCTGTTTTCCCATTTGATTTGATCTTCTCCCAGAACAAAACCTCACAGTCATGTACCATTAGATCTCAACAGGAAGCTTACTTTGATCCCAGTGTGATCCCAATTTCGGTAATAATCCAGCCTCACATTTGACCCTCGTAATTCTATAAGTTTTGATTTTTTTTACTTTGTCATCCTGGGATAAGCTGTTCTTATCTGTCAGGTATAATGGGATGTTCTTAGAAGACTAGCTCAAAAAGTTAATTGTTGGGAAATGGCACACTAGAATCACATAACGTGGAATGCACCATTACAGCGTGACTTGGTCATGTTTTAAAAAAAGCCGACTCTGAGTTCACTTAAGGAGCTGTATGATATTACGCTCAAGTGTGTCTGTGTGATGTTGTATCCTTGAAGACTTGGGGAGAGGGAAAAAAACAACAAAGGCAAAGGAGCGGCAGGTTGACACTGTGTCAAAGAGCCTTTCTCAGGGGCGAGAGGGTCAGGTGGTGCTCTGAGACATCCACCAGATTGCACTCTCTCTAAACGTTCTCTGGTAAGCATCATCTCAGTGACCCCAACCTACAGGTGCACACTTTAGCCACAAGGGAAAAAATGGGTCATTCTACCATTCCATGTGGGAAGATTCGCCAGAGTGAAGGGGCTAAAAAGTGTTAGATGGGGAGGAAGTGTAAAAGATAAAAGTTGAAAAAAGAGGCTTGGAGGGAGCAAAAAACTGTGCAGGTATCGTCAGTTTTTCCACAACGTTGTCAAATGAAACCCTCTCTCTCATCGATCTGGAACCCGCCCATTTTCTGCTTTTTCTCCCAAATGACTCTTGACTCATTGTGTTTTAACAGTGTTATGCATACACACACGCACACACACACACACACACACACACACACACACACACACACACACACACACACACACACACACACACACACGTACACTTGTACACACGTACACACGTACACTTGTACACATACATAATTTCACTTATGCATAGCTGAGGTGGTTCCACTAGAAATTAGATCTTAACTACAGTAAATGGAGAATCTAATAACAGTTTAACAGCTGTCACCAAAACACTTAGAAGCTCAGTGGGTTCATCCAGCCCATTTATCTTTATAGGTATAACGCTTCTCTGTCAAAGATAGAGGCACTGAAGATGGCAGCATACATGAATAATGTAATAATTCTAAGCATCATTGTGTCTTTACGGCAGTCCATTTTCACTGCAAGTCATTAAAATTTTAAAATGATTCCTTTTAAATTGTGGATGATGAATTATTAAAATCAATACAAACTGCTGGTGCTTTCTATAGTTTACAACAAAGTGTTGCTCTGACTCTGAGAAGTCTGTAACTAAGATGACGTTCTTTTCGGAGGATTCTCATAGAACACAGTATAAGGGTTTCTGTTGTACAGAAATATCTAATAACATATTGACTTGGGTCTGGACGCACTCTGGCATTCACAAGGTTTGTGTTAAATCTTTGAAAAAAAACTTCCTAAGTTTAATATAGTTTCCCCAAACAAACAAACAAAACAAATACTAGCTTAATAGACAGGAAAGATTTTGATTGGCAGTAACATAGAAGAATATTAGAGCCCATATAGGAGTAACAATGAGTTTTTAAAGTTTTTTTTCCCCC
The DNA here is from genome assembly GCF_022655615.1 of Tachysurus fulvidraco. Lineage (NCBI taxonomy): Eukaryota > Metazoa > Chordata > Actinopteri > Siluriformes > Bagridae > Tachysurus > Tachysurus fulvidraco. The sequence continues at coordinate 13,509,823 of NC_062520.1, read as the reverse complement.
TTTTCTTAAAAGCTTATTATATCAAGTGTGAAATATTTACGATTTACCTGACTTTGTTGAAGAAGTCTTCAGTGTTAAGGAGAACAACAAATATAGTGCTGTTTGACTTTTCTCTGTAAAACCTAATATTGTATATGGCAATAAGCACACTTTCCAATAACAAGGGAAAAAACATTGTTGATTTGTTACCTGTAGTGTATATGCCACAAGAGGATCATTTTATCTTGTGAATTTTTTGCCCTGCATTTTAAAATATGTGATAGATACTTTATAATTCATTCCACATATGAGAATGCATACCTTTGTACCCATCCTATCCCTTACCTCCATCCTGTCCTAACTCTTAGTGTATTTAAATGAATTTTTGGAAATCTTGTGTTGCTGCTTTGGAAGTTAAACAAAATGCCCCATGCCTAAAATGGTACCCCAAAACCATTAAGGACTCAGCACTGCCCAGCAAAATGCGGTGTAAAGCTGCCAGAGCTCTGTATCCTTTGGTTATGAATGGGCTGTTCCATTTACAGTGACGTCATTTGAGACCTGCAAAACAGCGGTTGCATTTGGCCCCTGTGTCTGCACCGACCACATAATGCAACTTGGGCCAGACAGTGTGAAAGGCGCCTGTCCCTGATCTGTCAGCAGCTCTGTGCAGCAGCAACACTAAATGGGTTTGGTGCATGCTGCAAATCTGCACATCAGTGAGACTATCTAGTGTATCTAATCCATTTCTGTCCCGGAGGGATGAGAGCTTCCTCTTCTTTGTTAGAAAAACAACATTTTCTGTTAGATTTTCCTTCTTAAGTAGTGATGGCCAGAAATGTAGCGTTGTTTGTAAAGGCACTATCTCAGTGATAGATGGGAACACCATCTTGTGTGCAGAGCTGCCTGTGCAACCGTCAGCACTGTCCCTGTTAAAGCCCTGGGGAAAACCGCAAAAGGCTTGGCTTACCACTCAGCATTACTAGATGACATGGCTGGGTGTGAGCAAGAAGTCTGTGTGATATGCCTTCACCAGCAGAAGGTCAGAACAGCCAGGCTGCCTCCACTGGGCCTGCTGAAGGAAAAATGGAAAAATGTGGCTGGATTTTTTTCCCCCACCTCGGCACGGTGGTTAGAGGCTGGTTAAGGGCGGACATCCCTGCTGCACTAAGCATCTACTGAAAGCTTCACAAGGCATCAGGCCAAATTCAACTTTTGTCCACTTTTTAAAAAAAGACTTGACCTGTGGGTGTCTAGTCGACTTGTTTTTATAAGCAGGATTTATGTGTCTGACAATGTTTGCCTAAATCTCAACAATGCCATATATATATATATATATATATATATATATATATATATATATATATATATATATATATATATATATATATATATATAGCAACATATAAAAAACCAAGGATACAAAGTCATGCACTAAAGATAAAAAAAAAGTTTGTGGAAGTTGTGAAAGGATTGTCTGTTTTTCATTACACTAATTGTCATGATTAAATTAAAATTATAATTTTTTTATTATTATATTTTTGACTTTTTCAACATTTATCATTTTGTGCATGCCAACTAAGATGATTCCTCATTAATCCTTTAGGTATATTGCAATCCAATAATGATACACTTTTGTCTTTTTCCCCCGTTCAGTGATGCTGCGAGTGATCGCTAACTTTAACAGCTTTCTACTGTACAGATAAAAGCAACATGAAAGTGTTTCCTGCACATGTTTTTTCAGCACTTTTGAGATTCTGTGTCATTTTCATTTACCACATATCTATGCAGAAAGCCCACTGCATTGGAACTGTTCCAAATTAAACATACTTTTCAAGGAGGGTAAAAGTGTAGAAAGAGCAGAAAGGTTTCAGCACCGCTTTAAAAGAGGAAACGGAAGAGCAATACCTGAGAGATTGAGGTGCTAAGATTAATGACCTGCTTGCCGTAGTGAATAATATAAACTGGCCAAAAGACTTTAGTGGAATTGTAGGGAAAGAGGAGCCCTGAAAAGTATCATGGAAGGATGTAAATTTTCCAAGGAAAATTAAAGGAGCAGAAGTTTGTTTTGAGTATGCACTGCGAGAAAAGCCTGTACAGCTCACACAGAACTGGGGTTAGAACTGATTGAGTGTTAGTGAGATCTTTGGTGACTGAAGTGTGTATACAGTGAAGCTTTTAGTTGGTACGCTACTGAGTAGTGACATTACAGTAATTTAATGGTTTTTTAAAAATTATGTATTAGGGTTTTAGCATCTCTGGATTCAGAGAAGGCTAGCAGTGTTATAATGAGTATTCAAATATGTGACTCAAATGATATGACAAAGGTGTTGTCTTGAGTCTTGGGTGTTATTTCCTTGTAATATGGTATGCTCCTTAGTTGAAGTATTATTTAATATCGTATAAAGATGTTATGTGTAATACAAAAAAAGTTTTCATGAAATGGGATATTGCCTTTTGGCCTATGCGGTGATGTTCAGTATTTCAGAATCTGGCCTGCTGTTTACAGATGGTTCCTTAGGAAGCTGCTGTCTGAGCTTTATGCCAGACATGAGTGTGTTTTTTTCCACCTGGTTTTCCCTTGTTCTTTCCCTTTTCTGTTGGGTAAATGATGTGATCAGGTGATGACAGGCTCACCATGGCTGATGGTTAATGGACGGGGAGGGTTGTCTTATTACAGTTCTGATTTATTAGCTGTTAGTGCCTATCATGTGCTGGACATGTAGGGACATCGAACTGCTCAGAGCTCTTATTCCACTGGCAACAAAAGTACACCACATCCTCCTGTGTGGCCTTTGCATCCATGCCAAGAACTCTACAGTACATTGAAACTTGACCAGCTAAGCACATGTTTATCAAACAGGGCTGAGCTGTTGTGGTGTCTGCTGGGGTGTCGGGGTGAAGACAGCATGTTGGAGACAGATATGAGAAAAAGATTTGTTTACGTTTACACAGTCTACTGTTGTACCATAGTGAATCTATGAGAGCTATTCAAGGATGGTTGAGCCTGCCATATTATTCCTTGTATCACATCAAATGCTCATTGTATTCTGTTCAGAATCTTCTCAAAGCCTCAAAAATTCTCTGTTCTGCTCAGGCAGGAAATTCCCACTCATAATCTGCTTATATTTTACTGGTCTGTTACTCTACAGCTGGAGCATGTGATAAAGGTGATTGTGAATGTTGTGTTCAAGACTGTATCCGATGTGAGTGTCATCAAATTTGCCAACCAGTGGTCTGCTTATAAATGCAGGAATCTTCTCAGACCTGTAAATCTTAGACTTGTTTTGAGGACAGGTTTTATGGACTGGGCCAAAAATGTGTAGGGATTTTTCTGAATATTTAATAAAAGCCCTAATTAACTTGGCTTATTAATTTCACACATTATGATACTAATCCACACAATAAAAACAGATCCACATAACATCCAATTTACAAAAGCATGAGCTATGCTTCATGTATAAAATTTCATTTTAAGAATCTGTATCTGGCATTTGAGACTTTAGGCAAAAAGTGAGTCAGTTGGCAATGTTGCCTAAAGAGCACAAATACTACAGAATATGAATAATCAAGTGGCATGAAAAAGGCTTGAAATTGCTAAAATCTGAGAATCCCAAAGCTCATCAGGCAATCAGAAGTCTCATGGGGCTTCTAAGCATCATCGTAAACCAGATGACTCTAGGGAACTCCTTTTAATCATGTACTCTAGTGCCTGGTCCTGTTGGCGCAGCTAATGTAATCTGCTTGAGAATCATGTATTATTTGTCAAATCCAATCTTGACAGCGTGGGTCAAAAGAGGAGAGGTTCTTCACCATGACTGGACACTGACAATGGTCAATAGCCAACAAATGTTTCTCTCTTCTTATTCTAAGTTAAGAAATGCAGCCAGAGCTGGGTTTAATCACAATATGGGGAATTTACAACTTGGTGGTTAGAAGATCATTTATAATGTCCTATCTCTCTGGCTTGTAATAAATGAAACATAGCAGACTACAAATAACAAATAAGGCATGTGAGCACAGCTTCAGATACATGTGAAAGAGTTGTTACTGTATATAAGATAGACCGTTTTACTTTGTGCTTTTTCCCCCTAATGATTTGAGACCTCTAATGACTTGAGACCTCTAGTATTGGATGTTTGTATGATCGCAACACACACACACACACACACACACACACACACACACACACACACACACACACACACACACACACACACACACACACACACACACACACACACACACACACACACAGCATGGTCTAAAATGTCTGTTAGGGATAAAGCTCATTCTGCAATTTAGCACTGCCTCAAGCAGACATTTGCAAACCCCACTTTTTAACCTTAATCGTTTTACAGCCCCTCATTCAGTCTTGATCAGAAGCAGATGCGTAGATAATGTTTATGTGCTCAGCACCTTTTTATTTTAATCTCTCTTTCTTGCCTCTCTGCAGGATGTAGGATAGATAACTGTGAGACCTGCTTCAGCAAAGAGCATTGTACAAAGTGCAAGCCTGGATTTTACTTGCACAAAACCCGCTGCTATGAGAAGTGTCCAGAGGGCTTTGCTCCACTGGATGACAGCATGGAGTGTGGAGGTGAGGAGCGTCTGCATTAGAGAAAGCACTGAGATAGCTTGTAGTCGGAAACAAAAGGCAGATATGTCATTCTGTTACAGTAAAATAATCCACACTCAGAATAAAAACTTTGGACCATCACTACCATGAAGATTTTTCATACAGTATATAATATAACACAATGTAATATTACACAGTGTTGTATTGCTTTGATTTGGTTACAATTTCAATCTCATGATTTTGAATAATTTATTCATTTAATGTTATGGAAGGTGCATGAGACAATGTTCTGCTATTACATATGTTATAACAGATATTCTCTCACCACATCATGAGAACCCATAGCTTGTCATGTTACTGAGAAACTGTTAAAAGCACAAAGTCTGCTGTCCTGAAGACTTAATGACTGATACCTTCCATAAAAGACTCCTTCCATAAATATTAAGTAAATGTCTTATTACAGAAGACTTCACTGTAACAAGAAGTATGGGTATTTGTTTTTAAAAATGAAAAAGTTTTTTTAATTGAATTATTATTCTATCTAGATTATTTTGAGTGTCCACCATGAAGTCCCCATGAATCAGTTGTTACTATAGAGACCATAATAAACTAGATTGAGCACATTAATAAATATGATATAGTGAAGTAATCTATTATAAAATGCTCTTTGAATTCCTGAACTCATGGAGACAATACAGTTTGAGAATTCGGTTCATTGTGGTATAATCAACATTAATAACTGATCAAATTCTCTGATGCGAATAGAGTGAAAAGGCTCATGTTATAATCAGCTGTTGTAAAGAATGGCTGTAATGTTGTGTGTTTGTTAACTATGTATTTCTGAACGCTTATACAGTATTTTTGTTCTTTCAGAGGGCTGTGAGGTGGGTCAGTGGAGTGAGTGGGGGACGTGCACCAGGAGAAACAAAACATGTGGCTTCAAGTGGGGATTGGAGACTCGCACACGACACATTGTGAAGAAACCACCAAGGGATACGATACCGTGCCCTACAATTGCTGAGTCCAGAAGGTGCAAAATGCCTATGCGACACTGCAGGAAAGGTGAGATACACCATATATTAACACTCCTTTGGTCTAACTCTTTAAATGAAATTCAAATGATCCTAATGCATTTTGAGCAGATGCTAGAAAATGTCCTGTACTCAATACATCTCTCCAGAGTGAGACTCAACATCAGAGTATAAAAGCCAGTCAGAGATGCATTTGCACATCTTCAGAAAATCTTTCTTTTTCATGAAACATTTTCAGATATGCCAGTAATGATGACGATAATATGAATATGCAAATTAGCCCATGATGACTTTTTTGAGCAGTCTTTAGCTACTTTCCCTTATAAAGTATTGGCAGTGCTGCCATGAAGTGAGTGGGCAATGTGTAAAATCACTGGATGTATATTTTTGGTATGTTTTCAAGTCTTGCATAAAGAGACCATCTTATAGATTTCTTCTCAGTGAAAAAGGCCATATCAGAGTCGAAGTAGAGACAAACATGCAGCACTTTAACATTCACCTGTTTCACAATAATCTTTTTTTTTTCTTCTCTACACTGTCTTCACTAACCTCAATACTTTTTATTTGAATTGTAAGTGGCTGGTGGTGTGTTTTCATGCATGATACATTACTGTTTTCCATGCTCACTTTAGCCTGCCTGCTATGTTTTGCCGCAGTATATTTTCTCTTGGCTTCTCCGCTCTCTTCATAGTGGAATTGCTCAGTGTATGAAGTGCAGTGGCACTCTCTGTTTCCTCTCGTCTATTCAAGACTTATTTGCGGTACGTGCTGCATGCAGCTTCACTATTAATAGAGAGGTCCAGTCTGGAGGAAACTATTTCCACTCTAAACACACCCATAGAAATACAGTAGTTTTTTCTTTGTTTAATATAGATGGGCTCACCTTGCTAATGAAAATAATTGCTATCATGGGAAAGTCTTATTAGCCAGAATGTATTAAAGAATTCATCTCTATCCTTTTTTATTTTTAGTACCTGCTGACCTGATTACATATATTTAATTTGTGGTACTTCAGTTATGTTTCTGTTACACTAATACACTTATAATTGCAATGTAAGGTCACCATAAAAACAACACTTCCTGAAACCCTAGCTGTTTTCATTTTCAATAATGTTGAGTGTTTTTTTTTTGTTTTTTTTTATCATTTTAAAATGATTTCATTAAGCGTCTGCGGTACACATGGACTGTATTAATTTAGTCTGAATATCAATATTTATTTAACTGCTTCTTGGCATCAAATGAGGAAGCCAAAAATATCGTTCTGAACTAAACCCCTTCATTCACAGTTCAGACTGCTGTGTGTTTCAGTACACACAGATCCTAGACTTTGGGTACACCCAAAAAAAAAGAAAAGCCTGAAGTGAACAGGCATGGTGTTCAGGTGAGATGTGAGAAGTGCAGTGATGTGCTTATTAAATGAATAAATCAGAAATAGGTTATGTGCTGTTTCCCTTTGTCAGAAGCAATGAAATATCGAAAACTCTGTACTTGAAAGAATAATTCTCTTTTCTCTTACCTGACATTTCCTAAATTTGTTTATTATTCTCAATAATTATTAAGCACACAGACGTATTGTCATAACCAATATGATGTAGTATATGGTCAGTAATTGGGGCCATTGTTAACATTAATTGAATGTACTGAAGAATCGTAGTTTTCAGATTTCCGATCAGATTCATTTGAGTCAGAGATAGCATATACTCACATGATTTGCAGGTATAATAATGATCTGTCCATCCATTCTCTACACTTCTCATTCTACTGGGTTGTGGGGAACCTGGAGCCTATTCTAAGTGACTTGTAGTACAAGGCAGGACACACCCTGGACAGGATGCCAGTCTAGCCCAGGGGTCTCACACACACACACATTACAGACAATTTAGAGATGCCAATCAGCCTACAATGCATGTCACCGGACTAAGCATGGAGAGAAAATGCACGTGAACTCTACACACAGAGGCGGAAATCATAGCAGCAAACCTGGAAGTGTGAGGCAACCTTGCCTTCCTGCATAATGATTAAATCCTGGATATGGAAATAGTGTAAAATCTGACTATATTGCTTTCCCGGTGAGACTGTAAATGCCTCATATCCAGAGTTCACTGAAATGGAATGAATGAATGAAGGAATGAATGAATGAATGAATGAATGAATGAATGAATGAATGAATGAATTAACGGTGCTACTGAATGCTCAAATCTGAAGGTATTGATCTTACAGTAGCTCTATTTTGTAGGATTAGTAGGTTTATTTTAATAAAATCTTCTCAAGGTTATTTTGTCTACAGTAAACGCTCAATTACAGCACTTGAATGGCAGACACTTGGAGGCTATTCATAAAGAAATAACAAATATTTTTTTACTCAACAAAGAAATACATACAGTATAGTTATTGATATAAGGAAATGTTTATTTAACATTTATGGTGTCCAGTGTCAGCACTTTGTAACAGTCAGTATTTTCTTTCCATGGGAAATGTTCAGTATAGAGGACTTGGTTTCCATTTTTCAGTAACATGATAAGTTGCATTTTTTTTGTCTTATTAACTTTAAGAGACAGAAGGAAAAAAACAGAGAGGCAAGTGAATGAACAGCCATTTATAGCTGCTTTAATCTAAGTGTAACTACCTTGACCTGTGGAAATTCCACAGTGTTAAATGTTAACCATTAATAAATACATTTTAAAAAACTTTTTGAGGATGAAACATTTTAATAAAACACAACATGCTGTTTTAGGAAAATAAAACACTTTAGTTCTGAACTCGGGGCTCTGATCAGCACAGCATCACCACTCAGTGTTGCTTGTTTTCCTTTAACAGCACGTCCTGTCATATTTTATTCCTTACTCCAACCTATATGTCTGCAATTTGCATTTTGCCTCCAAGCTGTAATATTACACTGGCCCTAACCCACTCAGAGCTCATTCCTTTTGACATCCCTGTTCTAACTCTGCCAAATTGCTTGGCAAATCGTTGTCCATTCTACTTGATGTATCTGTTACAACACTGCCAGCTGTCATGCTCCGCCTCTTCAAATCAGGTTTGGAGGTCAAGGAGTTTATTTTTAAGCTATTCTTTCTCTTCTTGCTTGAGGTGTTTGTTGCTTTGTTGCAGGATGAGAGTTCTTTTGCTATAAATTGGCAAATGGTGATACATTTTTTTATTGCTTATACCAAGCTCTATTATTTTCTATAATTAGTGTGTATCATGTTATTTTGTTCCTTTATTATCTTGTATGTTTTTCCTCAAAAACGTGTTATCATGCCATCATTTACAAGCAGTAGTAGAACCAAGGACCAAAGCCTTTGAATTTAGGCTTTGAGAACATTTCTCAGTCTTTTGTTAGAACAATGGACTGGATAGAATTCCTCCCAGCTGACCTCTTAAATTACACTGGATTCCAAGGGCTGTGTAAATAAGTCCCTGAATGCTACCTAATATGAAGCTTTTCTCCGCTTATACAACAAATTACATTTAGACACCAAATGGGATTATGATCAGTCTATAAACATGCATGTTCAAACATATGTCACAGTCTCATGAGGACCAAATAGCACGAGAAGAAGCAGAAGGTGGCCAAGGAGATGTGCACTGGGTAATATCACTATTTCCATAATATGCCTAAAAGACACTATACACCAGGATTGGGTTACATAAGAAAAGAAGTTCTATACTGTTATGGATTAAGTTGATACTGGATATCAGAGAATAAGAGAAAGCAGCAGAGAAAAAAACCTAAGAATATGCAGGTCTACTATTTCTGGCATTGTTTATCTGATCATCCTATTTCCATCACTCTCGGTTCAAATACCACTACGAATTATTTACAGATTTTTACAGATATCCAGGCTTCACTCTTGACCGGACCAACCGGATTTATGCTGCCCTTACCAGTGTACCACTGAGAACATGGAAAACGCTTATAATTATTTGCATTAGTGCAGTGTTCTAATGATGGTGTAGTTCTTCTACAGGATTCCACAGCAGCCATCAGGCGTGGAAATTCAGTGTTGCTTGGCTGCTCAGAGTTGGAGCTTGGGAGTCGGTTGCTGTGCCAACGCTCCCCTACAGGCACTTCAGCCTATTGTGGCAGTGTGTGGCGGGACTCCCTGGGGTGGGCTACTGCGTGGCCCATAAACACTGTTTATTAATAGGCGCTTGACTGCTTTCGAAAATGAAACGCCTGCTGAGCTCCATTCTGCGCCTTCCTCTGCCCCTGTCATCATACACAGAAAACATGCTAGAGAAGAACAGAAGATTGTAGCTGAGAAGGGATTTTAGGAGAGAAGAGAAAAGAAGAGTAAAGAAGAGAAGAAATTCAAGACTAAAAGCTTCTTGAGAAAAACATCTTAATGGTTGTATCTCTGTAAACAGTTTTGTCAGCACCCTTAAGTAATCTTCCAGCATGTCACTTATCTGATGTTTCCATCCCGCCAGCTCAGCTGACTCTACACAGACCTGTCAGGCCCATGGAAGTTTCCTTTGCAAAAAAAAAAAACATTTACGCAGAAGGACATTTTACATAACTAATATTAACTGTTGTGCAAACAACTAACAATGTTTCTGCTCACAACAGTAAGCCCTTGATAACAGGAAAGAGAAGAGAGATGGCGATAAGATGAAGAGGAGAAGAGAACAGAACAAGTGGACTCACTTGGTAATTTCAATGATGGTAGCAAAACCGCTTTAAAAAGACAGCAGGAAACAGTCTGATAAAAACACACATTACTGAGCATGTGTGTGGATCAAAAATAAGCCCTTTTTGGAAAGTGCTATGTATGCAATGGATGATATGACATAAGAGACAGAGACACTCACTTCTAATCAATTATTCCAAATGGCTCCCGGATTTAGCTTCAAGCTGAAGCACCTGGTGTGATGCCATCGATTTCCCATTTCTGTAAACGGAGAAATGTGCGTCACTGTTTCATTTACCACCTGCACTCAAATAATTTACTTTCCTGCTATTGGATATGTCGATCTAATACATCTGCTAAACTAATACATCAAAGAAACCTCAGTTAAGATGCCTTTTAAAGTTGTGTTTGTGTCTTTAAAGTTACAATCTAAGCTAACTTGCCAACGTATCATTGGCGAAAAATCCAAACTCGACCCATCACAGCAACAAACAAAATAGACAGGATCTGATGTCTTGATCTGTTTGAACTGACTTATACACACAGCTGGTTTGCACTTAAAAGTTTGCCTCTGTGTACATCTGCCAGTACCTCCACACCTGGCTCTGAGTGCTCACCCTACTCCTTTTGCTAGCACACATGTGTCTCTGTGTTAGTGGGAATAGATGGACAAGTCTGAAGCTGGAATAATTTGATTTTCATGCCAGGTGAGTCTGGGAGCCAGTAAAGGAGATAATACAGAGGCGTAATTGCCTTTAAAGTGTCATGGATCAGGCTTTCCATGACTGAGACCATGTGCAGATCTGATTTCCTGTACATGTCTAGCCTAGGATTTGTGTGTTAATGATTGGCTACTGAAAAACTGCAGTAGCATGACAGAGAGATATCCTTCTCCTTCTTCTCCGCCTCATCCGAGCATTTTAATTACACATTTGGCATCTGACTCGCCACCCATGTTTGGTTTGGAAAACCAAAGTCCAGATCCATTTTTGAGCATCTTTGTGTCAAACATGCTCATTTTGTCCTGCCGTCAAGCCAGCACAGATGCATGCTTCCACAGACAGCTAATTTACTTCTTCTGGCACACACACTCATTCCTGTCTGCGGAGCAGCGCACTGGGCCGACTCATCCAAAACAAATAGCAAGCGCTGCACTTTCGCTATCATTGAGCAAAACCTCTTGGATGCACTTAGTTTAAAGAGGCCGAGGGATAAGGCAAGAGCCACTACCTTAGCTTATTTATTTGATTACTGTCAGGCTGTTTGGCTTTCTTCACAGAAGCATGGGGCTCATCGTAGGAGACAGCGAACTGTCGTCGACAACTCCCAAAGAGATTTGGAATGATTAATGCTGAATTATGTCTAGGTATTATCACAGACAAGTGCTAAAAAGAAGAGGATGGCCAGCAGGAGCATGGGACATGTCATTTTCCCAGGACAAGTGGCGCTCACTAGCTGGATGGAGTTGTATCATGATTATTCATGACCATTGCCAAGCCTGTTGTGACTGCAGAGTCTGTGGCCTAATCTTCCTTTAATTATCTCAATCTGTAGCACAAACAGAGAGCCAACTCCATGTGATAGAGCTCAGTGTGGCCGTGCATGCATTAACACCACAAGCCCCTTTCATCCGCCACATAAAAATATGAAGCTGAAGAATGTGTGAGGTTGTTCAGAGGTCAACAAATGGTTTTTGTCAGCGATTATATATAATACTCAAGTCAGTTCAGTAGTATGAATCTCTTAACATTGAAACAGGCAGAGATTAAATAACAAAAAAAACAAAAAGACTTTTTTTTCAGCATTTTCTCATCCAAAAACCTAAATCCAGTGCAGTCATTGAGCTGGCATGGAGTTTGTGGCTGATATCTTGGGGTTAAAGCCTAGTGCACTGATTGGGACGTTCTTTCAAGGTTTATCCACTGGCAGTCCTCATGGTTCCTGGTTACACTGAAACCCACATCATCTTTTTTTCAGACTGACAAGAATCCTGATAGCTAAAACTTGGATTCAGCCCTGATTTTGAGCAAACAGTGATATGTTCTTTTGCTCAAGTTAGTCCAAGCATACTCCAGTCTAGTGAATTTATTTAAAGGAAAGATTGATATTCTATCTGCTCTCTCTACCATCTGTGCCTATCCCAGGAGACTTGGGGCACAAGGCAAGGAACAGCCTCGACAGGATTCCAGTCTATCGCAGGACATAATTGCTCACACACTGGACAATTTGAGATGCCAATCAGCCTAAAACACATGTCTTTAGGAGTTTAAAGACAAACCAGAGTACCTGGAAGAAACCCCCAAGGCACAGGGAGGATATGAAACCTCCAAACACACCAGAGGTTGGAATCAAACCCCCAAGCTTGGAGGTGTGAGGCAATAGTGCTAACCACCAGGCCACTGTGCCTCCCAGGATTAATGTTATTCAGCTATTTAGGAAGAGAGCATTTGAGAGCCTGCATAGCATCAGTATAAAAAGGATTCAAAAGATGTTTTATTACCACATCAGCTAATATATGAAGCATCATCGATTTTCAGCCATTGCTCTTCTATCACAGACTACAAATTCTCACCTGTTTTCTACATCTCAGTCACACTGTGCTAATTTCACAGGGCCTCTGGAAAATCTTTCCGAAGTAAGACCACGCTTTCTCACACTCTCTTTCACACAAACACTACGTGCAAGTCTTTGTGCTCTCACACATACAGTACAGTGTATCTCCCTCACCATGTTTTTGCTATGGTTACATTCCTTATGGGGGGATTTTGGAGCCTCTGATTAACTCCCCACAAAGTGCCCTGCACCCCAACCAAAATAAATATGGCCGCTGTCATTCTGTCAGCAACTGTTTTCGGAGAGCAGTGTTTCAAACAGCCGACAATCCTGCCGGATTTTATATGGAGAATTCATCGTCATACCACAGGCATGAGCCATAAACACAGGGACTCCTGTGGAAGAGGTCTCCCCTCTCCACATCTCCGTCATCTGGCCCTCTCAAACCAGGAGAGGCATGGCTCAGTTAGAGGACATATATATATATATATTTTTATTTCATATCTGGCACTGCTTTTACCGAAATATAGGCACCTTGGGAGTCGTGTGCAGTCCTCGTTTATGAGAGGAAGAAATCATTCTTGGATTATATTATATTTAAGATATGGTTGGTTCAGAGGGTATCTCAGTAGTATTTGATGATAGTTTAAACCCTTTGTAACATAACACTGGCGTTCCTTTGCGCTGATGTAAGGGAAATTGACAATCAGACAGTTTCAGTCAATATAAACAAATTGATTCTTCTTTCGCGTGATAGCCTTATTAAGTCCGATATAAAATTAGTCAGGACACGGTTGGCTTTTAGCATGAGGTGTTTTTACCTCTGTCCAAATATCTATGCAGAATTTTATTGAGAGTTATTGAGAATCACACTTTTTGGTGTCACCCAGATGAGGATGGGTTCACTTTTGAGTCTGGTCCCTCACAAGATATTCCTCATATTATCTCAGGGAGTTTTTCCTTGCCAATATTTCCTCTGATGTGCTAATGTAAAACTGTATTTTATTTATGTTCCTGTAAAGCAGCTTTGCTTTGTATTTTAGTAGTTGAAGACAACACATTCAGATTTTAGATGCTTATGAACAAGCACTTGTGACATTACAGAGAGTAGAAATAGGTTTGATATCACCACTTGCTTTAAAGATATAAACACTTGTGTGGAAAAAACTTTTTTTGGGGGGGGGGGGGCGTTGGGGGGACTGCTTTATGAACATATGGCCCAGCAATATTTGCAGTATATTGCAAAGTGTAATACTTATATAAATCTACAAATTCTTAAAAGTCATTAAGCACCACTGTGGATTGTGACATGATAAAGAAATGCAGTGCTGAACATAGACACAAACAAGTAGTAGTATGATGATGATGAGCAGTCTTTGGCTTTTCTGCCAGCCAAATCCTCTGCCCCTTGCATATGGCCTCCACATATGCTTTTATCTCTATATACCACACATGGTGAGCCACACACTTCCGCTCCAGTCCTCAATAAACATGCATATTTGTGCATCCACAAACATAAGCCTATATGCTTATAAATGACGTTGTGTATGTGTAGGATTTGTTTCAGCTGAGCATTGCCATGACCCAGACTGCCTTCTGTAGAGAGAGCATGGCTGTTCACATCTGGAGCACAGTTGCACCAGTTCAGGTTCTAGAAACCTCTCTCTTTCAGCTTGTGCCTGTTTGCTCCCTCCCTCCTCTCGGCCATCTTCATTGAGACATCACAGCTTGTAATCAGAACATGATGATGTGCCTGTGGAGGGAAGTGGTGGTGTCTGACCCACTCATGTCCAGAGGGCTAGACCACTCAAAGAGACACCTAGTCAAAACAAAGACCTGTTTCTGGGTGGTTAAGTGAGGATGTGAGCTTTGGAGTTCGTTCTGTGTCACTTTAATCATGGCACTCGGGCAGAATGCAAAATTACAGGCGAGATACCCCTGCTTTTACACACACATATGGGCTTGAGACAAATGCCAGGGTTTAAAGCTTTATCTGGAAATATTTGCTCCAAATGATTCACTCCAAATGTTGCAGTTTCTCACGATATGAAGGCTCGTACTCTGCATGTCGATTTTTACGTAAGCTTTTAAACAATGCCCAAAAAGGTTACCACTGTGCAATAAAAGAAATCCCTGGACTCAATCATGGTTCATTTTCTTACGTTTTTCTGCTTATTTGTTTGTGGAGGTATTGTTTCTTCCTAGCTTTGCTCCAAATTCTTGTGCTCCAACCATGTGTGTTTAGAAGGAATAATACCTGGATGTCCGACAAATCAGAACTACCCTGCGGTTACATTTGGACCTTTTCCCTGACATGATCTCAGTTTTTCCCTTAACCTATGTGGCTTTAACAGCAACAGGCTCGTTGACTGCCTCGCATTTCCTAATCTTTATGTTGCTTCATTGTTTCAGTAGCTCTGCTCGCCAATTCCAGCAATCTCCATTTTGAAATCAAGACCAACCAAAATTACATAGCAATCAAAAAGCAGAGAATGTGTGCATATAGAGAGGAAAATGTTTGCCATATGTTTGTGCAGGGGATTACTTCAGAGCTCCTGTAGCTCAGCAGGTAGATGATAAAAGCTGTCTGCTTCACTCAGTCTACATGAGTGCTGTCCAAGTGTGTCTCATCTCCGAGAGAAACGCTCACTCCAGACTTTTTAGGGCATAACATCAAAAACACTCAAACACACATTTTGACCACAGCTCATACAGATGCGCGAAATCTATTTCCTCTTTTTGTCTCAGGAGGATATGGCTTTGAGCGTGCTGACATATGAAAGGTGTTTGGGGATATTCTAAAATGGAAGGATATAAAGGAGAGCAGGCAGGTTTGCAGCAACTTGAAGCGTTTCCCATGTAGCGTTCCCTGCACCTCATCTTTAGCGTGTAAGCCTGGCGATTTGCAGAGGCCCCTTGGCCTCCTGGCCACTTCCTCCTTTTTACTGTAAAAATCTGCTCCTTCTGCAGATACAAGGCAGATTTCCCCCTGCTAGTCTCTCATCAGTGACAAGTATGAAGGGCCTGACATATAAAAAAATAAATCAAGCCAGTCCATTGACTTCTCCATCCTCCACACCAGCTCAGTTGGGGAAGAAAACATAAACCAGAGCATTTCAAGAACTGTAGAAGCTATTAGCACAGGTACATGTCAGTTTCAGTTATTCAATATAATATCTGTGTGTGTGTGTGTGTGTGTGTGTGTGTGTGTGTGTGTGTGTGTGTGTGTGTGTGTGTGTGTGTGTGTGTGTGTGTTTACAGACTTCTTCACAAAGCTTTCTTATAAAGCTAAATGTTTAGGAGCACAGAAACATCACAGTCTGGGCAGTTATAGCAGTACTCAGAGAGCTTTGCTGATATTTTCTGGGCAAAATGGAAGCCTAATACTACTAGAAAGATGTACAGTAGTTGGCTTATTGGCTATTGGCTAACACACACAGACACAGACACACACACACACACACACACACACACACACACACACACACACACACACACACACACACACACACACACACACACACACACACACACACACACATACAGTATATATGCTTCCCCCACCTTTATCATACACAGGAAATGCTGCTTCAGGGTAAAATAGAAAACAAATGTTCCTTCAAATGGTATGTTTAATGGTAGTGTGAAAAGGTCACCTTCTTGGCAGAGGTGATTTTTTTACTACAATTTCGTGACAACCATGAAGAGGAGGTTTTAAATTTACAGTTAACCTTGAGCGAATCTTGTTGGAGTTTCTACCTGCTTTATTAAATATAACTGTTAAATAAGGTGTTTTTTTTTAACCCGACAGATATTCCTATTCTTGTGAGGACACAGTAAAAACATACCTACAGACACACACACGCACACACAGACACATACAAACAAGTCAGACACTGAGAAAGTCTTTAATAAATCAGACAGAGATTTATACAGTACAGACCAAAAGTTTGGACACACCTCATTCAAAGAGATTTCTTTATTTTCATGACTATGAAAATTGTAGATTCACACTGAAGGCATCAAAACTATGAATTAACACATGTGGAATTATATACATAACAAAAAAGTGTGAAACAACTGAAAATATGTCATATTCTAGGTTCTTCAAAGACACCTTTTGCTTTGATTACTGCTTTGCACACTCTTGGCATTCTCTTGATGAGCTTCAAGAGGTAGTCACCTGAAATGGTCTTCCAACAGTCTTGAAGGAGTTCCCAGAGATGCTTAGCACTTGTTGGCCCTTTTGCCTTCACTCTGCGGTCCAGCTTACCCCAAACCATCTCGATTGGGTTCAGGTCCGGTGACTGTGGAGGCCAGGTCATCTGGCGCAGCACCCCATCACTCTCCTTCATGGTCAAATAGCCCTTACACAGCCTGGAGGTGTGTTTGGGGTCATTGTCCTGTTGAAAAGGTGGTGTGTCCAAACTTTTGGTCTGTACTGTATGTGACTCATCAGAAACGCGACATAACATATACACAGTAATTCAGTAGTTAAACATAACTATAGTTAATTATGTCTCATTTTCTAAGTGACACAAGACTACAGCTCCATCCATTTAGTCCCAGATGTGAACCAGACTGGAATCTGCCTCTTCATTGGAGTCATGCAACTCCATGATGACATGTTTGTGGAGTTCACCGAAACTCAGAAAAATATTTGGCTGTTTGGGCTGAAAACATTTAAATGTTGCTTAGGTACAAAGGTGAGTAGTTGTGATGATGTGATCTAATGGAACTTCTTCATCTCTAACAAGTGAAAGTAATTTCATGTGGATTTCCACTTGGATGTTTGTAAGAAGTAGTCCAGTTGTATTTCAGAACAAGCTTCTTAAAGCATTCAAGGATCATGTTTTTTTTTAGATGTTTGGGGTTCATAGCTATTTGTACGATGTGATTTGTAAGTTTGAGACTTCTGTTGTTCGGCATCATCTGTTCCAAAGAGCCTCAGTTTTCTATTTTGACTTCCCATCAGCAGTATGGATCTTCAGAGAGCATGGCTTTTACCTGCTGCTTACTCTCTTGACAGAACATATGACATATATATAGAATGAGGAAATAATGACACACCTAATCTGAACATTGCCAATTTTTCATCGGAAGTACATGTGTTTTAAGTCATACCATGTGATACTAAGCAGAGCACAGTGACGAAAGAGAGAGTGGGATAAGTAGGATCCAGCGTAATCTTGTTAAGCTAAGTGAAGCTTTGCAGAAAAGGCTCTTGTCAGCTGGCTGGCGAGATGAACTTCTGCTCCTAGATCATCCTCAGTCTTTGCATTTCACTTTCACATTTCACTCTATCATCAATCATCTTCATCTTCGTTATTTTTCTTCTGTCCCTTTTTTTTATTTTTTTTTTTTACCATTTTTGTCCAAGTGTCTGTGGAGAAAGTTATTGTTATTGTATTAATACTAGATTGTGTAAGCTACAATTGTTTCTTTATGCCATGCTTATGAGCTTGTGGAGATAACTCTTGTGATTTCAGTCATGTGTAACTGATGCAGCTCTAACCTGCTCTAGCACATGCTAAACCATATATTCAGCTGTATATGGACATATATTTGCCTTTGTAATGTTTTCTATTACCTTACATTTGTTATAAAATACCTGTGAAGCTGTTGATAGAATTGGGCCAATAGTCAGTCATCCAAAAGAGATACAAGAAGCTAAGAAAAGCAACGAAGCAATGATTTAAAACCAAATTCACTGAATCACAAACAACATTAATACTTAAATATCAACGACTCTCTTGAGCTCTTAAACGTTTTATATTTACTTTCAGAGTCAAGAGTCTGAGAAAACTCAGAAACAACATAACTTATGATATAAGGAAGCCCAGTGTGTGAGAGAGAGAAATGCATGTGTTTTTTTACAGTTACACATAAGCACACACATTCACAGTACTTTGCGAGTGTTATGTGTTTTCTTTCGTATAGAGCAGTCAATAGTGTGAGATGTGCAGAGCTGGCTATAACTACGCTCCCCTTCACAGCATTATAAATGTATGTGTGAGGAGGCCCTTAATGGCTGCTAATCCAATTTCTGCTACTGGAATCAAATCTCCCTGGCGCCAGTAGACCTCTCCTTCATGCACAAATAATGGTCTTTGCATTGTTGCATTTATAAAAATCACACAACGTCAAAAATGCCTGGCTTTACCACCTGAATCCTGTGTCTGGAATTTTTGAATTTTTGAAACATTATTCAACACACTTCCATTTTATCTCACACTCTCACTTCATCACCTGCCTCTTTTCGAATGGTCGGGAGTGGAGAAGATAATTATTAATTGTTGGTCCCCTGAAAGATGAGAAGGTTTTGAACAGAAGGAGCAGATAGTCTTTGCAGAGAGGCTCAATTACCGCTCTCGCATAATGCCTTCCTGAGGTCAGCCATCGATTTGCTTTAAACCACATGCTGTGCTGATAAGATTAGGCCTTTCGATTCCTGAACTACTTGAGTCATCCAGATGAAGTCACTTTGGGTTGGACAGCAGACCAGATAGCTCTCTGGAGCAGAAAAGATAGTTCTCTTTTCATTAGATCATGGCCTCACTCATAACAGGTTGACTTTGCTTGTATTTCTTGCTTTCTTTCTCTGCACTGGAACCTACAACTACAGTAGGTGTGAACTGACCTCTGAGTTCAGTAGTAATAGAAAGAACAATGACACTCCACAAGAGAATGAAAACAAAAAGGGATAAATCAGAGTTAGAGAACAGGAATTAAGGCACAACCATAACTTAGTGGTAAAGGTGTTGGACTACCAATCGGAAGAGTGTTTGTTCGAATCCCAGGTCCTCCAAGCTCCCACAGCTGGGCCCCTGAGCAAGGTCCTCAACTCTCAATTGCTCAGTTGTATAAAAAAGTAATTTCTCTGGATAACAGCATCTGCCAAATGCCGTAAATGTAAACGAGAAGCACGGCAGAAATCAACTCCCGCTATCCCTGGTTCAATTCAGAGCTCGGGTTCCTACCTGTACAGACTTTGCACATTCTCTTCTGAATTTTCTCCGGGTGCTCTGGTTTCTTCCCATGTCCAAAAACATGCGTGTAGGTGTGACAGTAGACAGTAGGAAATGTAAGACAGAAAACAGTGGAAGACAGAAGAAAATGTAAGACAGTGGAAGACAGAAGTAAATATAAGACAGAAGACAGAGGACAATGTAAGACAGACAGTATAATCCAGTAGTTTTGACAGTGCAACACCGACCAGTACAAACTTCTGTAATGAGTAAAATGCTATGGATGTAAAGAAAAAAGGGCAGTTAGCAACAGACAAGGTGTACAGTATGTGGTTCATACAGCATTTTGTTTTCGTGATTCTAACAGCAAGTCTAGACAGTAATGTGCAAAAATTGCAGTGCAAAAAAGAGCTGTACAGAGATTACAGAATATTATTCATAAGTAAGAAGTAAAACAACTGAAAAATTGAATGAAACAAATTATCACCTGGAAATCATCTGCATGTTTCCATATGGGAGCCATTTTTATGAAACGTACAACCCAAGCACACAGCTGTAACAAGAGCCAAGTTTGCTACATGATTATGCTTCTATTTCAGAAATAGCGCATGATAGTTGTAGGATGTTAAAAGGACACTTCATTGCAATGCAAAAGGGTACAAAAGGGTACAGAAGGGACAAATAAACATGGAGAAAAGCACAAGCCAACAATATACAACATATAGGAGAAATATAATGCATTCCTTATAATGCAGTATACAATTTCAAGTAACATCATGAGTAAAATAAGCATTAATAAAACTTGCCAAGAGTAACACAGTACCGGAAAAGAAGATGTTATTTGCAAATACAATAAAGCCTAAAGAAACCGGGTAACAGGTAATATGCAACATAGATCTGAAGACAAACCCACACTCTTCAGCCAGTGGATGGCAACCAATTTCCCATGAGGCCTAATGTATATGAAGAAATTGAATAGGTTTTTCCTGAATCGTTTTGTTTCAATGAGTGTAGAAGTTAACATCTCTGTACACATGAAAAGCAATGCAACAGCCTGTAAGAGGTTTCCTCTACACTATTTCCTTAAAAACAAATTCAAAGAAACTGATGCGGATGTATTTATTGCGCAATGTTTTTCCAGTTCAGTTCACTTATAACACCTTAAGTGGGCTGATTGTAAAATTACGCCAGCCTGGGAGGCTATCCTGAGATTAGATTCATTGAGCTAATTGATAATAACTCTCAAATTATTGTTTATTCATTCATTACCATGCATGACTGGGAAAAAGAAAAAGTCCCATTAAATGCTCAGGACATCTTGATATGATTTTCCATTTTGAGCATTGTTTTGGCCAAATTGTGATAAAGCATTCAGCTGGTGTGGGTTGCCCTCTAGCTGCCAGTTATGAAATATTATTAAATGTACCTCAGTGTTTTTAAAGGCCTGAGTGCAACTTATACTAATATTCACATGACACCACATTTGATTATAATAAAAAACTATAATACCATCACAATGAAAAGGGTTAGCGATCATAACAAGGGTCTTGCAGTAATGCTGGGTGGAAAGAAACATATGTTCTATTTTGTTCCAGTGGAAACAGAGCTGTGTCCTTTATTGCCGAAGGACGATCAAATGACATTCCCTTTGAGCTGATTGCAGCAAAGGTCTGTTTATAAAGCACACAGCAACACTGTTGCAATGAAAAAGACCTCTTTAAATGGCAATTAGTGAGAAAACAAGACTATGGCCCAGATGTTCTTGTACAGTATGTTGTGTCTGCGTAGAGTCATAACCTTGCTGGAACACACTAGAATAGATAGGGACATTTGTGAAGTAAGCTCAGCAGCTTTTGTGTTTTAAATGAAGCACATGGAAACCTTCACGTCTGCCTGAATAGCACGAGTTGATGTGGGGAACTGTAATGCTGTGGGAGCTGACGTTTTGGAGGTCTCTCCGGACAAATAACAAACGATCGCTTGAAGAAAACATTTTTTGAATCCTGCCAAATTGCTAAACTGGATGATTTTAGTCCCAAAAATAGTGTGATTGTGGAGTAATAGCAGGAAATTGTCCTTGGAACATTACTTGAAACCGTTACATTTTTTTTGCCACTGAAACAGCCGCACTCTATTCTCAGGGTTGTTTCCACTTAAGAAAATCATTTTCAGAGAATTTACAGTGCTGTGCTGGGAAGGGCAACAGGGCAGCTGCTTGAGCCAAAGCGCCCAGCCATGGGTGAGAGAGTCTCATTTCAGATAAACGCACACCACACATTACTCAAGCCTCATTTTGCTGCGCTAAACGGCCCAAACAAGTGCAATAAAGAGATATTAAGCCGAGCACTGAAACCTGACTACAGAGAAGATCATTTTCAGCAGCATTCCTCCTCGCACTCTCTCTGTGAGTGTGAGCTATAGAAAGTGCCCACTGACTCAATACCCATTTATTTTTCCAGCATACAATACTTACTAGTTTTCCAAATATTGGCTGTTATACTCTCTACTTCTGCTTTATCACAAACACTCACAGCCACCAAACACAAAACTAATTTACAATAATACATTCATTTGGACTGATTGCTGGTGAATTGAATGTGCCATGTTGCGAGTTGCGTAGTCCTTGTTTTCCCAATATGCTTTGCAGTCTCATGCTCACACCTGGGCTTCATTAAGTCTGGTTTAAGAGTAGCTTAGAGGTTATTACGTTGCTCTCACTTCACTTCATTTGCACTGGTGTGAGAACATGAGAGAGAGGGTGGGAGAAGTAGTTGATTTAATTTGAGGTTGTGTTACAAAAGCTGCCGTGAAAAATGACTATTATGTTGTCTGTTTGCTGCAGGGGGATCGGGGAAGCACAAGCCCAAAGATCAGAAGAAGAAGTCCAACAAGCAGAGGCTGCGTTTCCGGGCTCAGAACCACCACAGTGACCACCTGGCCTCATTGAGGGCCAGCCAGTAAAGACTGAGATTTCCACATGGAACGAAGATCAGAAAGCTGCTACCCGCTGCTCAACACACATTCGTACATACACACACACACACACACACACACACACACACACACACACACACACACACACACACACACAAACACGAATGCAGTTCCTCATAGTCTCTTAAGCTGTACACACACATTCACACATGCGCTGTGTATTCGTACCTCCTGCTGCTTCCATTGTGCCGGTGCCCCAACGCGTGACCCTTCTCAACATCATCGAGCCGTACAGCAGCTGTTGATACCCAGTCTGAGCTGAAAGATGAGGAAAACAGAGCTGAACAAGGACTGAAGGAGTCATGGACTTTAAGGTTGGAGGATGAGCAATGAGCAAGTGAGAGAGAGAGAAAGAGAGAGAGAGAGAGAGAGAGAGAGAGAGAGAGAGAGAGAGAGAGAGAGAGAGAGAGAGAGAGCAGGAGGAGAAATGATAGAAGGAGGGTGGATGGAGAGAATAATGTGTTGAGAAGAAAGAGACTTGTCTATATTTATGTAAAACAATGTGCGCATTGATGGAGGCAGAGTGTGCCATGTAATGCCTTTTTGGTTGTCTCTGTACATTTTTGAGAGTAATCCAGTATAATGTGTAGTTGCAAAGTATTTTATTCTCGGCACAAGATGTTTACGTCCAGACTGCTTTATGCTCTAACTGTATATTGTGGATAATAAAAATTTAGTTGTTCACCTAGCATGGCCACAAGCTCATGTGTACATAGTTGGTGAGTTTATCTAATGATATTACTAAAATAAAACATTACTGTATTTTCAGTATTGAACTCCTTCACCATTAAAATGTGTTAGTAAAAGGTTATAATACCAGCTACAGATTTAAGATAAAAAAAATAAACAAAAAATACATAAATAAAACTTAGCCTTCACATAGCTATTACATTTATATGGTATATATTTGATTTATTTATTGATTTTGATTTTGTACTTTTGTTTGTGTTTTCCGTGACAGTTTTGTCTTTGTATCTGTTACTACTCTGTGCTGAATTATTCTTTGAACACTTATAACAATACAGATATCTCCACCAGTGAAACCCGTTTCTGTCAGATGTGTCTAATAACTGTTCTTTAGAAGAACTTTCCATGCTTTAAGCTTTAAACTGACCCATAATAGAGCAGCTGAAATATTATAGGCAATGGAATGACAATGTATATATGATGTTCTATTAAAAATGCAATTCATGCCACCTACGTGATACTGTTTTGTATTTCCATTAAATTAATATGATTTAACAGCCAGGTTCATAACAATACTATTATATTTGCCATTTTCATAGCAAAGGACATAGCACTTATTGACTGCTGAGAACATAGTAGACTTTAAATCTTTCTGACACAGATGTGCGTTTCATTCATCAAATATAGGCATGTCCCATGACCTCTGTGTCACATTTGCCTGAACAAATTGCCTCTCCGAACACTCATACGAATCTTTTATGCTTCCTCCCATCAATCTGTGCCTCTCGGAGAAAAATGGACAGAAGTGTAGAAGAACCTCTGCCGTGTATAACTCCCAGACAGCTGGAGGAGTTTACTGTGAGTCATGGTAAATTAAGCCAGCGTGGTGTACTATATAATCACTGCCTACACAAAAAGAAAAAAAATTCTTCAGGTCGGCTGAATGACAGCTTATGAATGCACAGGAGCAAATAAATCAACAGGTTAAAGACAGACAATTTGACAGTAGATTTCTGTCAAGTCAGAAAATATTTCCAGAATTAAAGGGAATCTTTAAGAAATAACCTAGAAGAAAAGACCATGTGTAATCTTGAGAAGTTGTTAAGTGGACAGGATGTGGAGTGGAGTTGTTAAGTGGAGAGCTGTTCCAGCTACTATACAGGGTGATCACACCTAAAATGTGCCTATTAAATATGATTACATTTTATTCGAAATAAATAAATAAATAAATAAAGCACGGTGTTGTTCGGTGGTGCAGTGGGTTCCGCTGCCGGCTCACAGCTCTCGGCACCCACCGATCGACCCTGAGATTACTATCTGCATGAGTATGTTTCATATGTTCACACCATGACTGCACTGGGATCTGCGTTGGTTTCCGCAACGATCACAGGTTTTCTCTCAGTTCCCAAAAACATGCCCTTATCTGTAAATGTGTATACTTGGTATACTCACCACACATCAAACAAGTGTTCCTGGGATAGGTTTTGGATCCATCATGACCCTGATTAGGATATTGGTGCTGGAATAGGTCTTCCAATACACAATTCCAAAATCCAACCTGGCTCACAAACATGACTGAGGAGAACTACAACACCCCGGCTCTCTAATATTTATCAGTAGACTACTGATTACACACACTTGGACTCAATCACCTACACCGCATACCTCCACAATTTATAAGGAGTCTGAAAACCTCACACGCATTTGTGACATACTGTATACAGAGTGTTTTTATGTGCCCGTCGTTTCCAACCCTTTGAATCACCGTTCGTCTTTCTGGTTTGACTATTTTTGCTTTCCATGTTTACTTATGAATGTTCATCATCTAACCTTTGCTTGTTTTAGGACTACATTTTTGGATTCTCTTTTTCCTCTATAGTGAAGATCATTTTGTGACTGCACTTGGGTCCACAACTAATTCATGACAGTCACAATTTCCCTCTGGATGGGTGTACTACAGCTAAAACCGATTGTAATTCTGAGATTAAGAATCTGAGTGACAAGAAGAATCGTTAAAAATAAAAGCAGACTGATTAACTAGAGAGATTGTTAATAAATCAAATAAGAAATCAAAACATAACAATAAGGACTGGCTCTAATACAATGACATAGTGGTATTAATCTTACCGGGGTGTGCTGTGTCCCAGCTATTTAGGAAAGTACTATCTCTAAAGCAGTCTATTATGCTAATGTGTAGTGAATATACTGTACGTGTACACTTACAGTGTTTAAGAAGCCATCTTCTGTTATACCTAATGAACTTCTCACAGACATCATCCCAAAACAGCAGAACGTCCAGAGGTGAAGATCTATTTGTGACAAAAATTACACAGCGAAATTTAAAAGTCCAAATCACCACAGACACAATGCACATAGAAACTCTAAAGAGTAATCTTGAACCTAGTGTTAAATCATTTTATCTATAGGCTGGTACATATTAAACTCCTTAGTACATCACACATCCATCTATACACTACCCCACTTCCTCCACTACTCTTTTCATCAGAAAACCACTACTGTAAACTTTGTGGCAGCTTAAAGCCAATGTATCATTTTGGAGGACCTCTGTATTTTCTTGTGTGTGTGTGTGTGTGTGTGTGTGTGTGTGTGTGTGTGTGTGTGTGTGTGTGTGTGTGTGTGTGTGTGTGTGTGTGTGTGTGTGTGTGTGTGTGGTGGGAGGCTCTAGTAAGCCAACTAAGCCAAAAGACTCCTTTAATCTGACAGCATGCAGTTTCATTAGCTCAATTCAGTTCTATTATTATGGCAGGCATCAAAGCTTTAACTAGTAAAACCACAAACAGGAAGTGAGTAACTGTATTCCGTGTGTGCGTGTGCGTGTGTGTGTGTGTGTGTTTACAGTATATGCCGTCTTTCAGGCCATCAGGCTGTCACACACTTCACCCTCTATGTGAATGACACATTCATTCCAAAGCAGATGGCAAAGATGGAAGTTATGACATTGTTGGTTAAACAACATTGCCCAGAACATTAAATGCTGTAATAATTTTCTGTTTGCAATAGCCATTTAATGAAATATCGGTTGCCCTCTAGTACGCAGGAAATTAGGAATCATTAGTGCGCTCATTGAATGTGACGTTTTGGCATGCAGCACTGCTGTGTGCATGTAGCCTGTGCTCTCCAACATTTCAGGCCATTGCAGCGTACAGATTTACCATATGTCAGCTATCAAGACCCAACATGCACCAGATTAGTGAGGAAAATAATATGGACAAATATTCTCATAATGGGTGATCGTATCCAGAGTTTGTTCCATTTAAGCAAATTGGTCACATTTAGGAATAAAAGTTGCTAAGTTACATTTATTACTCATATAAATACAACCACCAATGAATGGTATTTATGTGTGACTCGCTCTACTTTATTCAATACAGGGAATTAATAGGAAATGATTCAATGCGTAATGGGAAAATGAGTTAGACTTTACAGCTTTAAGGGACTGCTTCAGTCAACTTATAATTTAGAGTAATAAAAGATGCTAAGAGTAACAAAATCGAACTTTTTGCTCAGTTGTACAAAATAAAACAGCACAGAGCTGCAGATCATATCACAACCAGATTATACAACTCTTAATGATCTATTTCGGTAACGATAAAACTATAGTTGGGCTCAAATTTTTATGGTCTTCTTGGTTTCATAAAGACAGGTGCACCACTGAATAAAGTATCCATATGAACTCCCACTGGATAATGATTATTGGACTTTACTGGCATGAGGTTTCAGAAGAGAAATTGGCAGCTTCTCTTTGTCATTCTGGGCTTTTGCTCTCTCCAATATTGCTTTTAACATCTTTTCCTTTGCTATGGAGAACTTCCCTGCTAGTGACCACCATTGTGGCTAACATCTCAGCCATTCAGCGCAGCCTGTTTTATTTCAGTCTGACAACCACACAAGGCCTTTCTCCTTCCCCAGAGGCCTCGAGGTCTCGTAATCACATGAGAGGTCAAAGCCCTAAGTCGGCCACACCATCACCACCCATCTCTGGACTCCAGATCAAGACCGGCCCATAGAATCGGTAACACATGGTCTTTATAAATGGATCTGAATACTGTATGCTCAAAACACATTAGCAGGAACTCGGAATTCCCTTTATGGACGGACAGTGCTGTGTGGGCACAACAGTCACGTTTGGCAAACCGATCGAGCCAGCTGCTAGAAAGAAAATGAAAAACACTTTTTCATTTGCTCTTTTTTCCCCATTTTTTGGCACTGGTTTCCCATTTATTGGACTTTATATGGGTCTAGTAGCTGCATTAACAAAAGGTTTCAAGGAAAGATTAACCAAAACCAGCCCTTATTAAACTACGCTGAGAGAATTCCTCTCAAATGTAATATAACCAGTGAGGACCCCAAAGAGCGACATATATTCTGTACTTGACCCAAATGGCCCAGAGGAGGAAAAGGGACATATTTGTGCTGTGGGAAGAAGGGAGCTAGTTAAGAGTCTTGAGGGAGAAATGTTAGTACACTTCCGTGCAAGGCATGTAACACTGCTCTTTAGGGAGGGAAAAAGGTGTATGTGGAAAGAGGTGTAGTGAAACTGTCATAATTCAGGAATGTTTACCTCCACTGCACCTCCGGTGTGGCAGCTCAACCAGTCTAATCCACCCAATCTAATGCCCTCATTTATTGCTGCTCAGTATACTTTTGGTTCTTTATTCTTGTTTTGTTTCTTTATGATGATGATGATGGTGATGATGATGATGATGATGATGATGATGATGATGATGATGATTAAAATAATGATAGCTACAACAAACACCACAAATAATTTTTTTTCTTTATTTTTAATGGATTCTCTTTTTCCCGTATGAAAATTAGTGCTGTGGATATAAATCTACTGGAATGTCTTAAATTTACAATCAAATGCCATCAGCAAATAACAAAAGCTACAATCTGTTGGTACAACCCTACATCATTGTTCTAATTGAATTTTTCACTGTTTTTACCTAGTTTATATTTTTGTATTGTTACTGTTGTTTTAAACTTACTACTGCTAATAAGGTGCTTTGCAGTAGAAGCTTCCAGCACCTATAGCTTCCTTAAGCTCTTATAACATGCATGTGCTGGCCGAACGTGTGCATAATGTGTATAATGGATATAATGTGTGTGTATAAACTGGTTTTATGTGCATGCGAGAGCAGTGTAGATGAAACATTTACTTATCTTGCTGTAGCCCATTCCATGTTTAGTATTTGTGAGGATCATTGGAATTTCAGTGAGGTAATTTGGAGGGCAATTTTCTGCTTACTACTTACTGCCCATAGCTTCAGTGGCCTCATTACAAATCCTTTCCTCTCATCAGCGTGTGTAAAGGCAATGACAGGCAGTGTTTGGGGGTGAATAAAGACCTGCTGAGCGTATACCTGCTATCACAGGCCTCGAGATTACTGGCTGTAGTTGTGTGTCAGCCTCTAATTCTAAACCTTTTACTACAGTGTGTCTTTACCCTGTGTTTACAGAACATGTTTAGGCATTGAGTGTGCCCCTGTGCATATGTGTGAGTCTGTGTATGTGCCTGTCTGCAAGACATCTGTATTTTTCAATATTTATGGTATAAATGGAGCTTGGGGAGTAAATAACACTCGCTAACATCTCTTAGAGCTCATTAAGACAGACTAACTGTTCCCACTGACTCCTGGGAGAGACGTTTAGATATTTATGATGTGCAGATTTTCAAGGGAAAAGGAGGAAAAAGAGATTAGCCTCTACATTAAACATGTCTGGGGTAGTAGTCATTAAGCAGTGGGATAGAGTAACTGCCGAAGAGCTGAACTGTGGAAGAGCTGAAGCAGGGCTCAGCAAGGGGGGCTGCTGTTGTGTTTCTTTAATCAGACGCATAACCTTAACTGCCTTCAGGAAGAGATCCACAGAGCACGGTGTGTGTTAATCAAACCAGTGAATGTGAAGCATCCTGTAGGGTTCCTCTGACTCCCAGCCTGTGCTGAGCTTTAAAACTCTACCATCAACGTTTTCACAGACTGTATACTTTCAAGGGAAGCATTGAATGCCCCATCAGCAGCAGTGTTGTAATTACGGGCTGATTTCATTGTGTGAGATAAAGTGAACCACATGGTAGTGGATAGGAGACAGGCAAGCAGAAAGCTGGCCACTCATTGCCATCTCCCTGTGTGGTTTTAGGCTGTGGTGCTGGGCTGTGGGTGTACAGTGGGCATGGGCCTGGGCTAGAGGCCTGGAACCCAGCCATTCACCCAGCTCTCATGTGTTGCCTAAAGAAAATGCTTTCTCTGGAGAGTTCACTACTCGAGGCTCTTGTGTCTGAGAGTGCGGCTACAAGGCACCAGTCTCTGCAGGGGGAGTTTAAGCTCCAATCAAAATAAGATTATAAACACTACGGATTTAAAGAGGGAAGTGCCCACACACAGGCACACAGACAATAATATGCAGGCATGTGTCATGACTGAAGCAGCAAAATAGCAAGAACAGCATTCTTTTATTCAAAGTATCTGCTGGAACAGGGCAGAACAGTGAAATATATTATAACTAACTTGGTGCCTCTTGCGTTGTTTTACCCCTTATAGTCCCAGGGCCCATAAGCAGGTTCAGACGTATAGTCCTCATAACTTCCTACACAGCTATCAGAAAATGGCATCAGACTGTATTGAACAAGTTTCTCTAGGTTTGAATCGAACATTTAAAAAATACGGCATTGCTGCAACATTCTCTATTCCTCAGAGGGATAATGGCTTCACCGTTATTAAAATAGAAATAGAATCTTCCCTGAAAACAGAAAGTAATCAAAACAGAAATGAATGTTTTTAAAAATCTTGCAAAACTACTAGTTTTGACATAGTCGGATATTCTTAAAGTTTGAATGATCTTTAGAAAATAACTATCAATCATTCATCATAACTGTGCACATTATCCTGGTTATGGATGCAGTAGGTCTGGAGTCTATCCACTGAAAGCGTGTCACAAGGTGAGATTACACCCCGAAAGGCCACACCTGTCTTTTAGAAACACAGGACTTTTTCATTCACCAGGCTTATTATAGGAAGTTGATGGTGTGCACATTACTTAATCTTCTCTACTCAGATAATGATAGCTACAACTGCTTTACATGGTACATATGTACATAATGTGTTTATTGTCTTTTGTGTATTGTATTTTTTGTACTTTTTGTATTGTCTTGTAACGTTTTGTCTACACTGTCTTTTGTCCTGCACTGTCTTGTCTGTCTTGTTTGTCGTGTCTTGCACTGTTTGCACCAGGTTGCACTTTATGTGGCTAAGACTACTTACAGTACAATCCTTAGCCCTGTCTTTGTTTTATGTAGCACCATGATCCTGGAGAAACGTTTTCTCATTTCGCTATGTACTGCAACAGCTATATATGGTTGAAATGACAATAAAAGCTTCTTGTCTTGACTTGATGTGTGTGTATAGACTGGTTTGTTCATGCAAGTGCAGTGTAGATGAAACATTTACTTATCTTGCTGTAGCCCATTCCATGTTTAGGATTTGTGAGGATCATTGGAATTTCAGTGAGGTAATCTGGAGGCCAAATTAAGGATAAAAAACAAAAATTTACTTTATTCTCATCGGTGACGGTGGTCTATAGGATCTTGTGAATCCTAGATGTGACCATTGATCAGATGCCAGGCAGAATAGCATAGAATAGAAGCCTTTATTTTGTCACATAGACATTACAGCACAGTGAAATTCTTTCTTAGCATATCCTAACTTTGGAGGTTGGGGCCAAAGCTCAGGCTCAGCCATGATACAGCGCCCATGGAGAAGGGAGAGTTAAGAGCCTTGCTAAAGGGCTCAACAGTGCCAGCTTGGCAGTTCGCTAGGTATTAACTCATCTGTAATTAGTGAATAATTCATACGTTACAGAATGTTATCCTTGAACCAAATAATAAGTTAAAAGTAGTTAAAATTTTCTTTGCACTAGTAATGTTAAATCAATCTGGTGATCACTGACTGCTTGTTATATACAACATTGGTATTCTAGACTAACCTCTCTGTTAATCTGAAATTCCATGTGAGACCCATGCATCTGAGAATCCTTATCTTTTTTTTTTTTTGAGAGTGTTGCACATGCAACTAGTATTCACCTAAACTAAAAGAATTCCTCCTTTCCGGATGCTAAGCCTTGTATGAGACCTGGGGAAACCTCACTTCATGAGTCACACCATACTGCCTCAATTTGTTCTCCTTGCCTGCACTCTCTACCATGGTGCTGAATAAAACGACATTGTGACACGACATGGGATCTCTGCCAAGGCATCTGTAACACAGGGGGATCAATGGGAGCTTGTTGTAATTAGTCTAATAAATGTTTTACCATGAATGTATTGGAAACAAAGCGGGTCTTATTGCAGCGAGCATGACTTTTATTGTGAGACCTTGTAAGCGCATGATGCCTTCTCCTTCAAGTCAAAGGGCTCGCTCTTAGTGTAGTAATGAAGCTATTTAAAAGCAGCTCAAGCACTAACTGCACAAGTTCTCTGCTACCAAGAGAGCAAATGTGGAACTGCTTTTCCTGTTTTATAATCTAAGGATGTTATAAAAATTTGTATGAGGATTTTGGGTTCATTCAGAGCCTGTTTTATAGCTGCATAACTTCTAATTACAGATGCAAATGAAGAGCAGATTAGATATCGTAACATTAAAAATATGCCATAACAATGTGTGAAACTTAAACAGCCAGTGTTGCTCATGCAAAGGAAATTTCACTTTTTTACCTCTCTTTAGTGGCAACATGAGCTGGAAGAGAAGGTGGCGTGACTTGGATTTGATGTGGCATAGAAACGTCTGGCTCATTACTTAGTAGAATTGGTATGGCCTCTGCCACTGACTACAATCTCTACAGACCTGCTTGGCCCTTTTTAATGGCTCAGGGCTGCCGTTTCACGTTCCACCAACCTCAACCATAGATGTGGTTACTCAAAGGAGAGCTGAGGGAATAAGAGGGGCACTGAGGGGGTCAGGAATTTAGCCACCATTGGTTGTTGGCAAACCAAATTGCTACCACATGAATGGCCCTCGTTCAATATTGGACATCAATGCCAACTTTCGGATGATTCAGATTGCGGAATAGATTGGGCAAGTTGCCTGGTGTGTTGATATTCCAAACATGAAATAGTCCACTTGGACACATTATGGTCACCATCTGTATGTATCCGATCTCCTACTGAAGATTATGTTGCTCTGTAATTTGCATTGACTGTGTCCTGTGCTGGTTAATTAATCCTAACGACCAAACCAGAAGCAAATGCAGATCTCTTGCTGGTGATTTTGAAGGAAGCACTTATATTTGGCTGTCTCATGTGGCACGCTGAGGTGGTTGTTAGAGAAGTAAACTGTGATCCATGGCCTCGTAGGTTATAGACTCTCAGAGCTGTAAAAATGTTTGTGAAGTGAAAATCCCTTCAAAGTGCTTTCCATCACCTCAGAAATGTTCTTCATTTAAACCGTAATGAGAAAGCAACTCAAATCGGACACACTTTATTCATCAAAGACAGAGCTGGCTGATTTAAAAATATTTCTGGCCTCTGTGTATTGCATCTATATCTGTACTGTATATTTCTACCAAAATAAATCAATGCTCCACAATTTTATGTTAACTGGCCATTTTCATTTGCCAGACATATTATAAGAAGTCGATGATGTGAGCATTATTTTATCATCTCCACTCACGGATGAGTCCTCTAGAAAGTGATGAAAATGAGCCACTCTGAAAGCTGCATGTGTTTCAACTGCTTTACACTCCATTTCATAGCGTAATGTGGCAAGTATTACACTGTAAATGGCTAATGATATATTTTCTCAGCTGAAAAAGACCTTTGCATTATGGGCTCAGCAGAAGTGTCAGGTCTCAGTAAATGAATGTGTGCTGCTGAGTGAAAAGTGAGCCTATGGCCCGAGTCGCACTGGCTCGTGACCCGCAAGGAACGCACAAGCTACCGCATGGGGGTTTGAAGTGCTCTGCCAGGAGGACATTCACAAAACCCAGACTTCACCCTCCTGACAGTTCGGAAATATCCACTGTAATGCAGGGGAAACATTGGTCTGGCCAGACTTTTCATTTTCTGTGTGTGGAAACCCAACAACCCATAGCCGATTTGATATGGAGCGACATCTGTCACCTCAAACAGTGTGGAGTAAACAAAAGAATAACCAGAGATGAACATTTTTGCCAGGTTATCCCATACTTCTAAGCAATGTTATCTAAACAGACGTATTTCAGGCTACACGTCCCTTTCTCCCGCTTCTTGAAACTTCTTAGCTTGAGGCTCAGGAGGTTCCCAACTTCAAATGCCATCAACATCTGTCAGATACAAATCTAATGCGCTTATGCTGATTATGTTGCCTTTGAAACATTTCAGATATCTTTATTCGTTGCAGGTTGCTGTTTTCCCAGCAGTCCACATGGAAGGATCATGGGAAGCACATGGGCCTTGATGTGTGATGGCTAAGGAAATTGTGATGATACACATTATCAGCTTGGGTACTGCAGATACATTTGGTTTCCTAAGATTAAAAAAAAAATTGGGACTTTTGATGGCTACAGAAAAGGTCCTAATATGAAATATCACACAAAAAAACAAAATATTCCATTTGGAAGAATTTAAAGGTTTCACTAATGAATTTGTTATAAACTTCTGCCCGTCTTGCTCCAAGCACACTATTTATTATTATTGTTAGCTCAACCTAATACATATGCAATATATAAGAGCAACATTTATTAAGCACTACTGAAAATATCTTCTTTTAACATATTGGTGTTAATAGGAATTACAAATCATTTGCTAATGGCTAATAAAGAATAACCCAAAAACTCTGTGAACATCAGACATTTCAATGACTTCATCCCTTTTATTCATTCATATGGTAGTGAATAGATGAACTTTGTGTGGACTAGGTTTCTAACATCTATATGTACGAGAGGCGACCACATTACACTTTTATGATTTTGATAATAATAGCGCCTTATCAAAACCAGATGTATGTAGTAATATTCAGCAGCTGCACAACCCAGCCCCCAGGCCCTTTCTTAAGCTTGAAAAAAGGAAAGGAAAACTTCCACATGCTAACATTTACACAGTGATTTCTTTTAATTGCACTCTACTTTTTAATTTGCCTTGGACTAATGCTTTTAAAAGCGGGCAGGAGGTATTTTATTGAAGTCTTGCCTAGCGCTGGACTAAGTTTCCTTGATTGCTGTTGCCCCTCTATCTGGCTCATGTCTGACAGCCGATGTTTCTCGTTTCACCTCCAAAGTCAAACATGCCACACAACATTTCGAGTTGTGGCTGAGGACGCATTAAATAAGCAAGCTTCGTTTAGCTCTTGCCTTCAAAGCATCACTGTGAATAACATTCCATGCATCGACTCTGTGTGAATCGTGTTTGAGTTTCCAGTTTCACCCTGGACTGAGACTACATGTGCTATAACGGATGTATGTGGTGGCAAACGAAATGTGAATGTTGATCGTAACAAGAAGAAACAAAGAGCTGTAAATGCCAGTCAAAAGGACATTTAGCCTTTTTTCACACTTTTTCAAGAAATTGAGTATGGATGACCCTCAACATGCCTCAGTGGTGTGTAAGTGATATTTATAGAGGAAGGAGGTAGTGCTGAGTGTATTCAAATAGCCTGACCTGTCACACAACCTTCACTCAAGCTTCTCTTAGAGGAATCTGGATTAACACTTTGCAGAAGGTGTCAAGCATCTCCATAAACCCGTCTGGTATAGAAATTCTGGCAGAAGAACATCACAGAGGAATACCTGAAGAAAGAAAAAAACAAACTGTTTGTATGAGTATAAGATGTGTGAGCTCCTGCAGTTGCAGCTGCTAGTTTTAGTTTAAAAGTTGAATTGCTCTAATTCAGCAGCTTAAAGCGCTGTCACATCAATCAATTCATACGCTGTCATTTTGTATAAAATATAGCTGTCAATAATTCGTTGTGAACAGACAGACACACATAAGGATAATTTGTTTTAGAAAATAAACAAGCCAGATGATTTAATTTCATTTTATAAAGGCAGTAAAGCAGTGCAATAGAAATTGTTATATTCTTATGACAGCAGCAGTCTAAAAAATTGAATGTTAGAAATTTTACGAGTCAAAGGAATATATTTAATAAAAAACTTGCAGTCTTGACCGTGTCTGAAACTTACTTGCTTCCTTTGAAATTATTATTTCCTCAATTTTATTATTAACGTTTGCCAGCTTTTTAGTGTGCCTGTTTTATATCTGTAGAGAACAAGCCATTTTCTTTTCTTTTATTTCATAAGGTCCTTTATTTAAATGATAAATAAATTACATAATCCAAATCTGAGGTAAACGTTAATTCCATGCACTCCTTCACCTGTAACCACAATAAATTGTCTGTCTCTTAGCTCACATCAGCTCACATCAACAGCATTCTGGGTGTATTTAGGGTCATGAGCTTCCACTGATTATCTTTTCCTAAGAAATGCTTTCTTCACTCTGGGAAGAGACATCACTGACAGAACAGCTGTGGCTGTAAAGCAACTCTGGAGGATGACAGCCTGACCGTGGCATCATCCGTACTCATCCTCCAAACAAAAACAAGGGCAGGGAATCATGCCAACACGATAGAGTCCAAAAATAAACGCTCCTCTAAAGAGTTATGGCAGACCCAGGAGTGCTACTGTATCTCATCCTCCATGCTACACAAACTTGTGCTTTATGGCCTTGATTTCCCATGTGAAGAAGCAAAGAATCCAGCCAGCAGCTGGGCTTTCTGAGGAGGGAATACTTTATTTAACAATGTGTGCATGTGATAGTCTACAAGAACATGTGTGTGTTGTGGTTCAATGAATTATTATTTCACATAAAGAATGGGAAGGTCAGGATTCTGATCTGGATAACCAGGAGTCTTGGATTAGATACACAATTACCTCATGTGGGTTATATCTCTACTGGCTGGAGAGGGGAAATGGTGTGTTTGGAAATCAAATATACTTTTCAGTCACTGCGCTGTGTGTCATTATGGTGTTATTTTCTCAGCTGAACCTTAGACAACTCTGAGGCTCTCAGCTCTTAGAGACAGTATACAAGAGTTCCTGCTAATGATACTAAATGTCATCAATTTTGGGTGTCGCTGGTGACATTCTGTATCACTATAGACATTTGTATTCAATTCTTTAATCAATATGTATGTTTTCTAGTGTTTCCAAAAGCACCACTATCAAAAGGCATTCAAATAACATTATGTGTAATTTATGAAACCATTAACCAAAATGAAAATGAAATGTCAAGACAATGTCCATGACAAGAAGTCAAGAATTTTATTATAAAATTAATCCTGTATACGAAGAGCACATTTTAATTATGAGAATTAATGTAAGTTGTTGAAATTAAATACCTCCTTTAAGTCAGAAGAGTCTGCAATAAAAATTGCAATCTAAAGAAAATGTACCTCTTTTTATTATTTTATTACTTATTTACAAAACAAATAGGATTCTGTGACCCTCTCTGGCTCCAGACCTGATTTAAAGAAGGTAATGCAGGACATCTGGTAGATTTTAACAGATACGTCTAAAATATTTGTCAAAGGGATTGCCATCATTCTGTCAGAGTTAGACCAGATATGTCAGGAGGAATATGCATGAGCTACAGGAGTGAGATTTAATACTGAGTCAGTTGAAGTTTGTAGTTAGAAAAGCAAAATTATTTGCATAATAATTATGTCATTTAAAGCATAGACAATAATGAACAGACAATGCATTCTAAGTAGATATAAACACAGGTGCCATTTTTAAATGATTTATTTTTTTTTTTTTGAGAAAGTTTGGCAAGAGAAGAAGCTTCACAATGCATTTGGCCGGAAACTGTACGAGGTGATCAGTGACTGCATTGGGACAGGGATCCTGGAAAAAATGTTATGATGAAATAAGTTACTTATTCGATACTTGCAGGAAAAAAGCGCACATTCATTATCATGTACGTACATGATTTAATCATCCTTAGTAACTGCCTGGTTGCAGTGGTTTCAGGTTAGGTTTACTAGTTATTTTATTTTTTGGGAAACCAACAAAATACGTTTAAAAAGGTGCAATACAAACAAAAATAATAACTATATGTAACAATCCTCAACAAACATCTATTAGTGTTCATATTTAATTTATACAGCAACCACAAAACAAAACAAAAACATCTAGTTAAATTTGAATAGAGATACAATATTTAATGTGCTAAACAGATATAAATAAATATAGTGACATTGTGCTACACAGTCAATTCAGAAATTCAGAAAAAGAAATTTACATTTTTGGACCATTGTTACTTGTCATAATGAACATCTGTGTGTGTGTGTGTATATATATATATATATATATATATATATATATATATATATATATATATATATATATATATATATATATATATATATATATATATATTTCATTGTTCATAAAGTTATGATGGAGAGAGAGAGAGAGAGAGAGAGAGAGAGAGAGAGAGAGAGAGAGAGAGAGAGAGAGAGAGAGAGAGAGAGATATTGCTGTTGGACAGAATACACTCTTTTCCACTGAGGTGCAGAACTACACGTGTGAATGATTGCAATAATAAATGGTTTAAAGTATATTTTCACGTCTGTGTAAGCAGTAAGTGAACCATCAGTTCAGGCAGCTACGATTCAAAGCTGATAGTATTATCACGTTTTGTAACAGGTTCGAGCACAGCTAGGAAAGGCTGCTGTCGCCATCTTGTGGTGAAGCTTATAAATGCAACTTCAGATTTCTACTAATAAATAAATAAAATCAAGCATGTATTTAAAACTTTTGAATGAGAAAAGATAATCATTAAAAACATTAAAGAATAATAAAAAAACATCACCCTATCAGCTGAACTTCAGCATGCAGACCTGATTAAAATAAAGAATAAAATAAATTTGGGTGAAGCAGAAGATATCAAAGTGACGTGACATACGGCCAAGTATGGTGACCCATACTCAGAATTTGTTCTCTGCATTTAACCCATTCAAAGTGCACACACACAGCAGTGAACACACACACACCGTGAACACACACCTGGAGCAGTGGGCAGCCATTTATGCTGCAGCGCCCGGGGAGCAGTTGGGGGGTTTGGTGCCTTGCTCAAGGGCACCTCAGTCGTGGCCGGCCTAAGACTCGAACCCACAACCTTTGGGTTACGAATCAGACTCTCTAACCATTAGGCCACGACTGCCCCTAATCATTGAACAATATGCTTGAGCAATATGAACGAGGTTATAAAGGTTACAAATTAAAACATTGGACATAGACATTATTAGAGGATATTTATTGCACTCACATAAAGGAAGTAAAAAATGTGTGATATCTGACCATTTATTGTTGTTGCTGGTGATAATTATGGAACATCATTTTAAAGTAACAAATAAACAAATAAGACCTTTTTTAATTTATTCTCTGTTATAAGTAATCAATTTATTCTGATCAGAGTATGTGCCTATGCCAGGAACTCACACATATTTATAACAAAATGCAATTGACTCTACACAGTTCCCCTACTGCAAGGTATTTTCTATTAGGAAGTGACAGGAAATGTGAGAACCTGGAGGAAACCCACATGTAAACAGAAAGCATGTGAAACTCTGCAAATACAGTAACATGAGATCAGGATTGAACTGGGGAACCTGGAGCTTTGAGGAGCTGTGAGGGAGTACAATCATACGCTGGGTTACTGTGCCATCCCCTAAAAGACTTGCTTAATTTCATTTTAGATATTTAATTTACAGGAATGTAAAAGGCATTACAAAATAAATTACACAGTGATTTGATTACCTAGTTACTTTTTCCAATAATCATAAAAACAAAACCGTGAGTCAGATGACTGGCAGGATAAATCAGTCTGCATGCCTGAGGACACGTGCAAACTTAACCCAAGCTAAACAATTCCTACAGTGCTTCTGTACTAGAGATGTTTAACTGTGGTAAGTCTAAAGTTCATTAAAGCAGTGTTGTGGAGGCGTGGAGAGGTCATACAGTGGTTGAGCCTCATCAAGACCACAGGAAAGCAATTCCAATATGATATAAAGCCACTTTATTTAAGAACTAATCAAATCCGCTGTCTGATACTGGAATTGTGAGAGAGAACAGTAAGTGCAATGATAAAGTGGTTCTGTATAGTAAACTTTAACAGGTTTTGTACATATTTAAGGTTTTTCTCTGAACCAGTCCTCAATCCGGTGTTAATCCACTTTTACAATAGACACACAATACAGCTTTGCAAATATCTGTCTAATATTTTAGCCTTAGATCATTTTACTGTGATTTTTGAATGCATATTTATTGTGGTAACAGAGACTTGGTTACAGATTGTAAACCTGTTGAAACACACACTGCTGTCCCACCAGATTTCAACAATGCTGAAGTGAGTATGTTGTGTATAAGAGGCCATATGTGAAAGTACGTGCTTCAAAAGATGTTTATATAGGGCCTTCATTCAAGCAGCTGGTGTCCATCTGCCCCAACACATTTTCCTATAGAAAAGAGACAAAGAAAGAGACTTTTTTAATACTTTATATAAAGTTCTTGTCCTTACTTCCACTTATGTACGTAACACCATCAAGGCTTCTCACCTTTCTTGACACATCATTTTAAGCCAACATCGTTACAGCATTCACATTCGATTCAGCATTCGCCAGGAAATTTGTCAGTGATGCTCTGAGTGTATTGTTTGAACGAGAACATAAACCAAATCTCAGAGTCAGAGTGCTAGTCTTGGATCACCTCTAATTTATGTTCCTTAGCACTTTGGATTTCCCGCTTTTAAATAAAGCTTCGGATTGATTTATTGATGAACTGAAAAAGCTTGACACTGAAACCAAAAGCTCTTAGCTAAAGTGAGGCCCAGTCAGATGACACTCTCAAGTCCATGAGTCACTGCAAGGCTATGCTCTTTTTATTCCACACAAGGTTTATGTAAATTGCAGAGAGTTTTTTGCTGCCAGGTTTCCATCAATGCATTATGTAAAGTGTGGTTTGGTTTGGTTGACTGTGGTATGGAAGAATGTCAGAATCAAGACAGACTTGAAAATGAAACACTCCATTTGATTCTTAGGAAATAAGTTAAAAAATGAGCTTTGTTTGTTACTGATGAGCACATACCAGTCACTGCTAACGCTTAGTGCGGCATAATGACTTTGCTAGATACACTGTAGGCCATGACCGTTTTCAAAAACAGCTCTTAGTATAGCATGTGGATGATGAGTATGCAGTTGGCAGAGCTCTACATCTTTAAATTGTCTATATTGCACACCTAAATCATACAAAACCAGTTGTAAGTAATTTTTTACATGACCAACCTCTTTAACCCATATATAATATAATATAATATAATATAATATAATATAATATAATATAATATAATATAATATAATATTGTGACTTTAAGACTCATCTGTAAGTGACCTCTATTCTGATTGGCTGACACCCCACGCCCCTGCTTGCAACATGTGTAGAACTATAGAGAAATGCCAAGATATAATATAATGGCAACTGTTCAACGGATACAGCTGTAGATGTTTAAATGTAAAATATAGTCTCTTTGGAAGTCAGAAACAGACCTTCCAAACATACCATGTTTAACATGTTTTACTTTTATTTATCAGGATTAAACTGACATTATGATGTGTAGCTCATAGCCTTAACACCTGAAGCACCACTACCAAAACAGTGTCACACAATATGACTAGGGAATAAAACCCTACTCCCTGAGCACAGAGGTAGGTTGTGGTAGCTTGATTAGTCTGGCTTCTTTGCACTTTCTGAGTATCCTTCAAATTTAAATTCAAATTTTATTAGTCACATACACAATCATACACAAAAATTCATGTAGTGTAATGTTTCTACGACTGTCAGTATAATAAAAGTAGTGTCAAATTAAATCAAATTGGAATAATAATAGTAATAATAAAAAAATTATTTAGTTACACACACACACACACACACACACACACACACACACACACACACACACACACACACACACACAAACATTTTTTTTTTACTATATGTATTTTTAGCCTGAAATTTTTACCACATTGTACCAGGATTTTTATTACCTAATTTGTTTTGGTTACCTAAATGAAGCTAAAATATTCAAATATCCACATTAAAATGTTTCGATAATATCACATTAACACACATCGTTCCCCCAGTCATTACACAATGAAGTTCTAGTTCTGCTGACCCTGATACCACTTTATATACAATGGAGAATTGTTTCCATTTGTCCACTTGAGGGCACTGCAAACTGCATAAATGACTATATTCTGAACAGGGACTGGCATGTGTATGTATAT
The DNA here is from genome assembly GCF_022655615.1 of Tachysurus fulvidraco. Lineage (NCBI taxonomy): Eukaryota > Metazoa > Chordata > Actinopteri > Siluriformes > Bagridae > Tachysurus > Tachysurus fulvidraco. Next base: position 13,468,072 of record NC_062520.1, on the reverse strand, counting down.
GATGATTCCTGCATTGTGCAGCTGGTTGGGTGAATAAAACCCAGGATTGGAATTTCTTTATGACTCTTCATTGAAGAGCTTATAAAGTAAAATACCTGACTTTCTGTATGGACTTTATGTCTCATTTAGCTGTGCGTCTTCTCACAATGATTCATTGACTCCCACCAATCCACAGTTTACTATGAACTAACACATGTATGACATGTAACAAGAAATTCACAACTTGAATCTTTCTCCAAATTTCACTTGCTTTACAAATATGTGTCAAGACAAAACACCTCAAAAAATGTATCAACATTAGTCTGGCAGTCCTACACTACACATTACAGTGTCTCAGACTATTTCTAGCAGCTTTTAGGCTTATTAGCCTTATCACAAATATTTGTTGGTTTCATATATGACTATATGAAAGGATGAAAAAAATGTGTGAGTTATGTGATTAACAAGATATTGTTATTCTGGATTGTGTTATTGAGTTGTACAAGTTTGCTGACCAGTAAAGTAAAAGTACTCCTGGATACGACTTGTTTTCATTGTGAGAACAGGGCAAAGATCAGCAAGTGTGAGTGGACTTCCTTTGAGAATCACTGGACTGGCAGAATTTGTATAGACATGCCACACTCCAGGCTTTTCAGGACTAGTCATGCTACTAGATGTGAAATTTAACTGTTTGAGAATGGGAATGCTTCACACAAACACTGTGTATGAAATGTAGTTTATGATGTATTTGATCGTGTAAGTACAACCATTTAATAACTGTTAAGTAACTGTAAAAGTAATCAGTGTGAAACATTTACACATTCATTGCACAAAAAAATAAACCCAGGATCGTTTTTCCACTTTGTAGAGTGTGATAAATTCTAATCAATAAATAAAAAAAAATATATAAAACATTAATAAATAAAAAAAGAAAATTATTCTTAAATAAAATTATATAAAAGTATATAACATTGACCAGTGTATATGTGCATCATAACTTGTGTCAAAGAAGAAAAAAAAATTGAAATAAAAAATGATCTCCGTTCACTTTGAACTGTGAGTTGCTGTACTGTATGTGTGAACAATGACAATGTTGATTTCTTCCTACATTAACAGAAAAAAAAAGCTAATTAGGATATCTGCATAGCCAAATAGACATTCAGTTTTTACTCTTCATCTCTAAGGTCCTAGCCTGATGTTAATCTGTGTGAGATCTAATCTGTGGTCGTGTGCTTAGTGAGTGCTAAAGATAACCTGATGCCTTTTGTATAGTCATGATATTTCTTTAGATGAAGAGAACATTTTAGGTCATGTAAGACCTTACTGATTATACAGCAATTGCAAGCATCCTGACATGATCTATTCCACTGTAATTCAGAGCTCGTCTTATCTGATGCTTAGGGTGAGACGCCATGAATGAAATTACAAAGGGCTAAAATCAAATCACATGCACACTACAGCACACACAGGCTTTCTAATGGCTTGTTTTTAGGGTGGAGTTAGTATGTTAGGTTTGTTTTAATCATAAAGCCTGAAATACATTTATATAACAGTTTTTTCTCTCTTTTCTTTCTTTTATGTTTTCTTTACTATATGTTTGATCTAACAATATAACTATTTAGATCAAATACTATTAGCCCTTTATAAGCAACATGTCCTTTATAATTAATGTCCTGTGTTTTATGTGTTCTAACCTAGCATCGAAATATGTACTATAATACCTTTGGTTTTGTGGGTGAAAAATATACTTTAATCAGAAAAAAAAACAATATATGTGATGATGTGAAGTTAAGGATTTGAGAGGTATTTAAACATGGGAAAATATGCCTCGGTTTATCAGATTGACCATTGACCAGTCTCACCTTCATTTATGCTATCATATATTAACTATATGGCCACAGTAAGGACATTTAAGTGAGCCTCTTTCTCTTTTGGGATAGATTTGAGAAAACTAGGAATACAAGGCAATGATGACAGTCATTGCTTGGTTTAACGGATCCTTAGTTAAAGCCACCTGTTTTGATTATCAGCACTGAGGAATAGTACCATTAAGTTTGAATGTTCACCATGCCATGTCCTTAGATGAGAGACAGACCTGTTAAAGATGATATATTGCTTAAATAGAATTAGATTAAGCCCAAGATTAAACCATAGCTCTTATAGTCAGATATCAGAAGGTACAACTTCATGAAATATTAGCCAGAAAGTGGTAACAATAGGCAAGACTAGCAAAAACCAAAGGGCTGGACTGTAGGATCATTACCATGGGCTCTCAGCACACAGCTATATATTGAACATGTCTGAATTCCTTTTAATACAATAAGCATTTCATAGACAAAGACACCTTACTTATTTTGAAATGCTTTTTACAGCAATAGGCATAAATCAACTAGTCAGAACTACAAATGTGCATGTGTCATGTCTTAATATGTAACCTTTCTTTTCCAGGCTTAGATTTCCTTTATAGGACAATGCTGCAGAAACAAGAACCAGTGGCAATATAGAACTGAATGACTAAAGAAAGTAGTTCAAGTTTTAAGTTGTATAACCAGGCTCACGAGAGGTATAACAGTAATGCTGTCTGACAGTTGAGTTATGTTTTGATTCAAGTTTGAATTGCAAACTAAAGTCAATTTCCTTCATCATGAGTGCAATGACATGCTGAGATACTGTAGTGTTGTCTCTGCAGCTGTTGGTGCACTCAAAAATATCAGCATTGTCCTGTCAGAAACAAACCCAGAGCACAAAATAATAGCACATTAGAGACATCACTTTTAAGCTAATTCATAATATCAGAATGCAAAGCCTGTAGTAAGTTAACAAGTTAACAAAAACTAATTGATACTTAATAATCTATGACACAACTCGATCTACTATCTAACCAAGCCAGCTTGCAATATATCATGAATTTGATAAACTAAGCCAATGTACTATCTATCTACATTTACATGATTGAAATAATTTTTAACCATATAGCTAGCTGCTGCTAGTTAGTTAGTTCTCTGTCCAAAGTTAATTAGATAATAAGAGAAACATGGAAATTGATAATGGCCAGGAGGTCTAACCTAATGTAATGACTAGCAAGCTCAATATATTTGCCCTAGTGATTAGTTTACCCTCCCCTAGCAACAGTACCACAGTTTCATATACTGTAGATAGGAGCCAACATCCTAAAAATTATAATCAACATTGATCTTAAACTTTGTTAGTTGTCCCTTTTTTTTTTTTTTGGCCAACATTTTTGAAACAAAATTGGTAACAGCAAGTCAGATGTGAGTGTCTAACTAGCTTGAGCTCAAATCAGACGTGTGATATTCACTCACTCAATGTTAACAATATAAATCTGTATTAATTACAGCTAAAAATGATACCTACTGTAGAAAGTAATTTAAATTACAAATCACACTTGCTATGTGAGGCTTAAAAAACAATAAGTTACACAATTAACACAATATTCTGAGTGTGGATGAAGAAACCACAGTGGGCCGCTTCTGGCCATGATAGGGCGCTACAGTATGTAGTCACCTACAAACATTTACTGTTCATCAAAAAGTGTATGGAATCTTTGCCCATCTTCTGCCCACACAACTATGGTAGTTTTCCTGAGCATCTGGTATTAATCCTACACCACTGCAGTAAAGGCTAACAGGCTAATGTGCCTCTATTCTTGTGACCCATACCCTGTTTACTGAAGATGGGGCCTCAATTGGAACATCAATTTTGCTGCCTACAATTTTTCCTGCCCTAACAATTCTGCAAATTACACCAGTTGATGTTGCTGACTCATCTTTTCCCTGTTTCAGCAATGCTAGACTCCTCTTCCATCACCAAGTCCTACACTATAGGGAGGCGTAAGCATACAGTGACAGGACAGTTTATATGTCATCCTTATTCCATTCAGTTTAAGAAGCTGATAGAATGCTATGTCTGTTTGTATTTCTATTACAGGGAGGATGTCATTTCCATAAACAGTCACTCATTTTCACTCTCAAACTGTGAAAGATGTAGTCACACTATATCTTCATGATATGATGCTCAAGATAAAGGTGTTCTACACTGTCAAGCTTTTCAGTGTGCTATCTACAAGGACAATTTACATGCTTTTCAATCTGTTCATACTGGGTTGTTCTCAGAGACCAGAACATATGTTCAAGACATGGCATAATAAAGAATTCATCTCATTATCTGCAGACAGCTAAAAGAAAGTAGAGCAATACTAAAAAAATAAAATCAAATAAAAAATACCCACAATTAGAAAAAAATAAAAAATATATTATTATAATAATATACAGTGTAACAGTTTACCTGCTGCTAACATGTGTACTTAGTTCAGTCCAGAGCTCAGGTTGCCATCTGAGTGGAGCATCTGTGTGAGCTCCAATCTCTGATTTCCTCCTTTACCACTTTATCATTGGCTATGAAAAACTGAAAAACATGTCACAAGACTATAGATAGGACTGTGGGTGAAGAGGTGGGAGTAAGTCACACATGTGCAAGTCACACGTACTGTACAGTATATCTCAAGTCATGAATGTCAAGTCAAAGTCAAGTCGAGTCTTTTTTAATATTTGTCAAGAAAGTCACAAGTCTCAAATTTGTGACTTAAGTCTGTTGGTTAAGAAATGGGTTGTGTAGGTCTGCACCATTTGTGTTCTGCTGTAGCCAGATGGGTTTCGACACCCCACCGTTTTCTTTCTTTGAGCCAGTTCTTTGGCCTAAGCTTGTGTTTGTGCTGTAAGTGTGAGTTTGCCAGTAAAGGAGCAAGTGTATTTTTGTGTTATTTCTCCTGGGACAATTTTCTTCTTCTTTTTTGCTGAATCCACAAAATCATAGTTCAATTAATTAATTAACTAATTATTATTAATTATTATTAATTTTAATCCAGCTAGGTAGTATGAGCTCACCTGACAGAGGATTTTAAGCTTAATTGCATAATAAATTGGATATAAAAAGTAAAATAGTGATGTTCCACTAAAACAACTTAGGCATAAAAGGAATAACACAATTCTTTATAGAAAATGATACACTCCAGGTGGTAACAGTTACTCTGGATCATGTGTGTAGAGAAATCAGCTTTGGACGCCGATTATATTTTACACTATTTGGACGCAGCTACTTTTCGTTTAGGTTAACGAGACGTAGCGAAAAGTGGCGTCAGTTAATCATTAACCGGTGTGTGTGTTTGTGCTAGGTGTGTGAGTGCGCGCGTGCGTGTGTGCGTGTGTGTGTGTGTGTGTGTGCACGCGCGGCGCGCATGTTACTCACTGGAGGACACACGGAGCAGAGCACTGCGCATTTCTGACTGTTAAACCCGCCCAGGCGGCCGTAAGCACCGTAATCACACCCAGGTAGCTCTCTAATGTGGATACAGACGTTTGGATGTCGGTGATGTGCTGCAGATCGTACAGGAGATTTATTACGCATCACCGGTCCATGTGTTTCTGACGAGAGAGAGAGAGAGAGAGAGAGAGAGAGAGAGAGAGAGAGAGAGAGAGAGAGAGAGAGAGAGAGAGCGCGAGCTGCCATACTGCACAACACCACGGTGAGTCTCAAGTTCATGCTGACGAAGCTGCAGTGGCTAACGGTATTGTTTCTTGTAGAAATGGCATTAAAGCTCGAACTTATACTGTCTTCTTCTTTTTTAGTATAATATCTGGTATCATTTAGATTGTAGCCGACTCCTGCAGGAGATCTAGACAGGTGCATGAAAAGAAGTGTGCTCTAAAGATGCAGTATGTATAGTTTGATATATGCAGTCTGAACTGAAGGGACTTAAATCCAGTCATACCCAGCACTGCACCTGACATTTGCGAGGAGGAAATACGCATGCATGTGAGCCTCTGTTAAACCTTCCCATTATTTTCTCTTTAATAAATGATCAGAGTTCTCATCTGTCATGCTTTGCATCTGATGCAGTGGCATCATATTTGTTGCAGGATGACTTGGGCATGCAAAGAGCATCATCTTAGTGTAGATTTCGCGAAAACAAACAGTAAGACACACTTGCAATTGTATTCTGTTCAATTCTGCTTCATTTTAACCATAGACGTTGTCCCAGAGCAGCTTTACAGAAACTCTACATGTGTAGATTCATATTTAGAGCTGACAAAACCAGCTTGTGCTGACATGGGAAGGAAAACACTTCTCAAAACAAGGAGAGGAAATCACACATAATAACAGGAAAATAAATCACTGCCTTGAGAATACTGAGGGTATTATACTGTTTGTTTAGTGTTTTCTGTCTTCAGTTCCACATCTCAACAAGACCTATGTCATGCACATGAATGAACAGCTGTCATCAGCTATCCAGTTTGTGTAGTGAAATGAGGGTGACTTTGCTATTTGCAATTCAAATATGTACAGCAAATGATGCTGCAGAAACATCAGGCTGTTCCCTGTTGTCAGAGCATTGATGTGGATTAATATTTATTATTGTTTTCCTGCCCTAGAGCTGACCACGCAGTTTAATAATATTGTCTTTGACTTTGACTTGCCACACCTGATTATGTTGAAAAGCTAATGGCCAAAGCCGTCATGAGTGTGTTAGCAGAACTAAGACACTAAACTGTGTACCTTGAAGGTGTATGCCATGACTGAATTGGGATGCACCTATATAGAACATCTCAGTCTGAAATATACCTACACTGGGGATATCTTTTCAAGTTTTTCCTTTTTTTTCTTGTTTGAAAATAAAAAAATCAATCAATACAAACAAACAAACAAACAATAATAATAATAATAATAATAATAATTTATGTTGTATTTCACATTTGCATAACTCCATAATTTTACCAGCCAGTCAGCTATTTCTTTGAAAACCAATGGAGTCTGTAAGTGGTATAAATGTACTTGCAATATCTGGGCTACCCTTTTGTATAGTGTATTGTAATGTACTGTAATTTATCATATTAATCTCATATCCTGATATCGCCAAGTGCTGTGTTACATCTCTGTGTTCTTCACCTACAAGCAGAGACATAAAAAGCTCTCAGTGAGATGAAGCCGCTTGGTTGTGGAGTGAACAGAACACTGCACTCAGCCAGAAAACCCCCAGTTACATCCAGCTGTTTGAGTCAAGGTCCATGCAGTGCTCTATTGACCAGGAAAATTTTGACTTAGTGGTTAGGATATTCCACTCTTATTCTGGCAGTCATGTATATAATATTTGGAATTTATTCCTACGTTGTTGTTTTTTTGTTTTTTTAAATATACGAGTATCACTTTGTCACGTCTACAAAAAAAAAAGATTCTCAGTGATATTTTTTATTTTCTTATATTTCATTAGACTTTAAAATCAGTCGTGTATTATTTTGTTTCACAATTCAGGTTTTGTGTAGACTGACCTATAAAGGTAAATACATTTCACTATTGTGTTAGCCTGGATATTAAGAGCTGATGTTTCTTAACCAGTTGAAGAGTTTGTGGATATATTGTATGTCTGTAGGAATGAATTCTTTCTGAAAACCACCTTGCTTAACCTCCTACATTCATGACTGGTTGTCTTAGCAACAACTTTTCTACTGTACTGTTGTCTGTCTCAAGATGCCGCTTTAGTCACAGTATCTAACTACTTCAATCCATTAATCCCTTTAACCCATTAATGTGGAGACTCATTTTTTATAGAAATATGTAAATCCAGTATGTGTTAAATTTCAATTTATCCTTAATGATCAACCAAAAAGCAATGGCTATGTGGCTCAAATTGCCCAAAGTTATGAATGTGTGGATGGTGTCTGCACAGTTTCCCAGACCAGGCTCTGGATCCACCTTGACCCTGACCACGATGAAGTGCTCACCAAAAGTGAGTAAGAGAGTGTTTTTTTATTCACAGCATGGCAGGCTTGAAAATCAATTTTCGATCAATTATTTTTGGTTCTATGAACACTAATGCAAAACAAATGTAACAGCCTAACAATAATAAATCATGCTAGATAGTCTGAGAGTTATATTTAATTATATATATTTATATATTTTATTATATCTGTTACGTCCCGAGCGTAGCTCACGTGTCTAGGGGTTTTAGGACCTAACATATAAGAGAAAAGAGCATAACCCGGACCCTGCCACAGCACCACATCAACAACGTTCCGTGAATTTGAAAGGTTTATTTAAGCATCTGGATATAACGGGAAGAAAACAAAAACTAATCAGTTCAAGTTCAACTGAGGAAGGGAACCAAAATCTCAGAAGGGGGCAACGCCAAAATAACAAACAAAAGTTCACTGCCTGGGAAGTGGAAATCTTGATAATCTAGAACACAAATGTAAAATAAATAACAGATACCTGAACTCACTCCCTAACTAACACAAAACAGGTGAAAACAAGGATACACAAAATAAAGTGGCACCCACCTCCCTACCTTTCCCAAAATTACACACAATAACAAAAGAGCAATCAGAACCAAAGTCACTGATCACTATATCATTGGATAATAAGCACAACATAGAATTCAATACGCCGGGCTGGGCAGAACACGGATCATGCTCTTGGAGAAAAAAGGTCTCGCTGACTGAGCCTTCTGCTCTGCTTTTAAACTCCTTCCCTTCCGTTTGGTAAACCGGTGCAGCTGGGAGGAAGCAATTAGGTGACCTGAGAGAAGACAGTGGGAGGAGCCACAGGAGAGCAGGAGACAACACAACAGCAACCACAAGACAAGACAAAATATACGTCTTTGGACGCAACATATCAAATAATCAACAATAACAAATATAATGCAACAAAAGTATATTGCTCATTTAAAAACATAGTTACGAAAATCATACTCATCGTAAATTGATCAAATGACATTTGAAATGCTTTAATGCTCAGTAACAAATCCAACTGAACTTGACGTGACCTACCAAATATTATTAGCTAAGAGGCAAGTTAAATAGAAGCTCAACCGATTCGGTAGCAAGTGGAATGCTTTGAATTCAGTTCAGCTTAACTCAAGAGGTCATGTCTTTGACATCTCAGTCAAAGCTCAAGCAGTCTCTCAGTTTCAGTTCTTATGATTTGGATTACTTGAGTTGAGTTCATTTCACACACACTTGAACAACTTCTCCTGTATTTGTGCTTTACATTCAGTTTTGGCAACTGCATGAGTGGTTATGAAATATTCATGAAATTTCAGCCTACAGTGTGCATTGAGTGCACACTATGCTCTGGGTGGTTAGTATTAGCATGAATGCTCACTGGTTTAAAAAATAATTAAACATGTAATTAAACCCTTTGAGTCATTTAATTTGAGTCACTAATATCATTTAACATGCTGCTCTAGAGTCAGACATAATTTACTAAAACTTGCTGTATAATCCCATGAATTAAGCAAACGTTTTAATGTAAACAGTGTGGAACGTGTTGCAGTCAATCATTTACGCACAGGATAGTTTGAGACCTTGTGTGTTTTGGCTTTGCATCACTGTTTAATGTCACAGGATCATGATCTGTTACTTTTAAGAAATATGACAGCCTGCTGTGAGGAAGTGAACATGAGGGTTATGGAATAAGAGCTTGGTGAACATCTAGAGATAACATTTATTTAGATTTGGGCATTTTGGCATTGATGGATGGTCATATGGACATGCGTGTGTGTGTGTTTGTGTGTGTGAGATAGAGAGATAAGATTTTGGAGAAATTTGGAGAAACATTTATCTAGCCAGCATTAGCATCTTACTTTATTTTCCAGGTAATGGCTTCAGGCAACAGAGAGAGGCACAGGATGTTGTCTTTGAAGGAGGAGGGCACTAGTGACCGGACTCCCGGTGACACACTGCCCTGGAACTTGTCCAAGTACCAGAAAGTCAGACGCTCCAAGTCAGCCTCAGCCGAGGTGCTGGACCCTGCCGAACGGGCCGTCATCCGCATCGCAGGTGGGCTGTATGTTAATGTCTCGCTCACTTTTCTTTACATGGCCAGGCTCAGCTGAGTCAGCAGAGAAATATAACTACACTCAACACACAGGACTGTGTTTGCTAATTTATTTTTTAATGGACAAACATGTTCAAATACTAGGCTTTGAGACATACGGCAGATGCTAGCAGATGACGCAGCGGCTTAACTAGTGCAGAGGTGTAAAACATATACTGATGATTATTTTAAATGTCACTTACTGTATATTGTAACTCAGTAAAATGTCACAGTACCAAAACACAATAAAAACTTTGTACATTGTTTTGTGGCCATTTCAGAACAACTGATGGAAGACATGTTGACTTAAAGGCTGATGAATGCACTGTTAAATTCTCGACTCTGATTGGTCAGGAAACATCGATTAATTTTCTCTGACAGTAGTGCAAGCTGCAGTTCACATGATAGGTCAATATTAATGCACTCATTCTTATACAGTTGATATGGTGAAGTTTTCTTTGAGGAAACAATTATTTTGCAGTTTTGCGTCTTTGTAAGTCAGAGGTAAAGCTGTCCGTTTAAGTGTTTGCAGGGTGGAGCGCTTTACACTTTCTTAAGACATGCTAGTGTAATAATTTCAAGAGAGAGAGAAATAGGGCTGGACTGTTTATAGCTGCTGTAATGTAAAACTAATGAAGAACTGTTTTCTGTGTGTTTCACATATTTAAATGTAATTATAAATGAATAAAAAAAGACATTGTTTTGTTCTTTAATAAATAAAAGGTTTGTCGTGTTAGAAAATTGTGAGTTGTACGATGTAAGTGTTTTCAGATCAGGGTAATACAATCCTTTGGGACGGTCCACTATTGGAAAATAAAAATGTATTATTTATTATAAATATGAATAATTTATTATTGTTTATTATTAATGCTCTTATGAAGATTTTGAAGATAACATGCCTTAATATCGCTGGAATCATTTATAATATTATAGTCATGTTGTTTTCAGTCCATCGCCATTTTTTGCTGCAGTGTTTTAATTGATTATTCTTATCCATGTGTAGGATGAAAGGGTTTTGGCTGCATTGTGTTAGCACAGCCATCTTTATGTCTCAGTGGCAACACACACCAACACACACACACTGTTTACAAAGCAACACAGGCATTCATATTCACTCACTGAACTTAGCTTTACGAAGACATTTCAGTTGGGAGAAACTTGTGAAACTTACTCTCATGATGACCGGATGACGATCTGTTGTAGATTAGTGTGCACTGAAGCGTTTGTATATTACTAGTTAAACTGAACATATTTATTTTAAGCAGGTGTGAAGTTGAACAGGGTGTAGGGTAAGAGTAAGTGTCATATTATTAATCTGGAATAATAAGTATTCCTGTGATAAGAAGACTGAGCATGGTTAACTTTGAGGACAGAAATTTTGACACCACTATCATAAATAAAAAGAAATCTTCGCTGAATAGCAGCATTACACAATAACATAATGTCATAAACAAGGTGCATTTTTAAGAATACTATTCTTTAGCCTGCTTCGTGAGGCTGTGTGGAAGATCTCAGGATTTCTGTTTACTTGTGCAGGGTGTAGAATGCTGGGCAAACTGCCCTGGGAAGTAAACAAAGACATACAAGCAGGTTTCTGACATAATGGTAGGTAAAGAAATGTCGAAGATGTGATCACTGACATTATACCCTTCTATCCTTAACAGATTTCAGCAGATAATACAAATATAATACAAAAAATACAAATGCAGTAACAATTTTAGCTCATCACATTACCAGAGAAACACAAAGTCATCTCTTCTGAAGAATTTGCCTCTTCAGAAAAGATTTTGTACAAAAAAAAGGATGAGCATAAATATACATTCCAGTGTGAATGAGCTGTTACTATATAAATGGTATTTAAATATCAAATATCAGTGCAGTTCTGATACTGATCAAATTTAACTATCATGTATCATGTAATATGTATTATTTACATATCATATGCTATTGAAATTATATGATATTTTTACCACAACTTTATCACATAATATGTGCATAGAAATAATGACTTAAAATACGTAAAAAGAGAAGGTTCTCTGTGTGAATGTACCTTAAACCCACTGGCACACTGATCATCGCCACTTCTGCTGTCACCACACCCAAATAAATTATTTATTATTATTATTATTATTATTATTATTATTATTATTATTATTATTATTATTATTATTATTATTATCAGTAGTAGTATTTTCACTCAAATTTAGTCATGGCTAATTTCCACATCCAAGCATCTCGCCCATTACATGACAGCTATGAATCACCGAGGGGTGAAGGAGACACGTGAACCCAGCTTACTGACTGTAACATTTCAAGCTGCTGCTCATGTACGAGCGTAGCACATCCTGCCAGAGATGCTCAGAGATACCCATGACTGGTTAATGCCACTGTAATTGATAGTGGAAGAGAGAGTATGCTATCCATCCATTCTTGAGAGTTCTGCCAGTTTAGTTCTTCTTAGACTCCTGGACACATCCGGCTATAGCATCATTAGACAGCATTAGAACTCACCATAATCACATGATGGCGCAAATGCCTTCATGGTGCATCACTTGGAAGCCACTGTGTGGTGATTTTATGGCCTAATTATACTGTATACCACTACAGACCAAACAGATCATGACTTTGAGGTATGCTGTTTAGTGAGTTTCAGTTTGGCTTGAAATGATTTAGCTGTGTCTTTCTGAGAGTGAAGATTAGAGAGATAGAGACAGAGGAAGATGGTGAGTGCTATATGGCATGTCGATATTTAACCTGCTAAAAGCCTGCTGAGTGCTTGGTCATTTCAGAGAGCAGAAATGCAGCTCCACTGAATGAACACACAGCTGTAGATACCTGAAACGTCAGAGACCTTCAGCTTCAGGTTCAAGGACAAGGCTTTTCCCAATTACATGCACAGGCCTAACATTTGTCCTGCTTTAACATAGTGTGACTTGACTCATCTGCTAATTATTAGACCATGAATATGGGATGAATTAGGTTTCATAAACATAATAATAAGCATTTGTATGTTTTATGTATTTTTTTTTACTAGCTACAATGTAAAAGGAATAAAATATGATGGTGCATGTTGTTGCAGGAAAATAATCAATGACTAGGCAGTGTGATGGGGATGTTGTAGTCTAGTGAGTAAGGATGGATTACAGATCATATTGTTGAATTACAGATCAGAAGGTTGTAAGTTTGAACCCCAGGGCCACCAAGCTGCCACTGTTAGGCCCCCTGATCAAGGCCCTTAACACTCGGGTGTACAAAAATGTATGTTGTAAGATTTCAGGAAAACCATTTTTCAGGAATATTTCCAATATGTATATTTATATTTGTTGTTATTCTTATGAGGGCAAAAGTTCAAAAATATTACTAGGACATTTTAGTAGCTTTTGTTTTAGATTTGATTTAGATATGCTAATTTTTAAAAACCCATTGATTACTTTTTATTAATGTTTATGTTGTTCCACTTGCTACCACAAGATGTCAGTGTAAATATACCTGCAAATACCACTCAGTCAAGATGACATCTGTTTAGCATTTGGATAACACTAGTCGTATTCGTTCAGCTTTTACGCCAGTTGTCTGCCTTTTCATGTGGTTCCACCTGCAGTCTTTAGTTTTTCCACAGATACTGAATTAACTTTAGAGCGTTAACACTGAATCGGTTAAAAGATTTGCTTTATTCTGTCTCTGAGCAATTCCAAAAGACACTTTTAGATCTGTGGTTATATTATAAGAAGTTTTATTACAGTAATACTGAGAAAAAAACATTATACACTTCATGAATTTAAGATTTAAGATTTTTTCCCACTTATTCTTTGTGTGTGTGTGTGTGTGTGTGTGTGTGTGTGTGTGTGTGTGTGTGTGTGTGTGTGTGTGTGTGTGTGTGTGTGTTTTGGAGGGGGGTATTTTGTTTGTGTGTGATGAACACACAAACCTCCTTTCATTTAACCACTCTCTCTTTCACAGAGGCCTACACACTTTTCACGTCTTGTGTTCATACATTTTTCCGCACTCCTTTACCACATTTATATTCTGACAGCTCATAGTTCCATTTCTTACCCACCCACAGGTTTAAGGTTTTGCTGCCTAATGCACTTTCAGTCTGATGTACGATTTTAATATTTACAGAGTAGAGGCACGAAGGTACGATGAGAGATTATACCTAACCCACTAACAGCACAGACATGGACATAGTTTCATGGACCTTTTTTGGCCCACTAGAATATTAATACGTTAAAGCTAAAGCCATTCTCTCATCTATTGCTATATCGTTGAAGCTGAAATATTTCGATGATTTCTTCTTTGAAGACTGGCTTGCTGTCTCTGTGTCTGACAGAGTGCACGAACACACACCTCTTCAGCCACACACATTTGTACTTCCCATGCAGTACAACCTTTGTAACCTAATCCATGGCTAATGTTCGCTCACTAGTACACCCCCACCTGTTGTGGAGTGGAAGAATGCAAGGCAGGCTGTCATGAAGGACGTTCTTGGGTTGTGGCTCACTTAGATTAGCTTTAACTTCTCACCTCATTGCTCGGTTTAACTCACTCCAGCTATCATGGTCTTTCGGTCAGTGGAATCATGAATGAGTCTACCCGAATTTACACACTTATCCTTGTAAGCTTTTAGCCGTTATTCCAGTACAGTTAAGCTTTCTCACATCTAGTATAAATATAAGTAGACAGATATTTGTGCAAGTGTTGTACATGCACTTATATATTATAACCTCTCATTATGACCTCACCAACACCTTCATGAACACCCCGGAAATCATTGGGTCTTCCTTTAGTCAGATGCTACATTAAACTAAACTAAATAAAAAAAATTTCCCCAGTAGCTGCTTATTTTGGCAATAAAACAATTTCCATTCATTCCCAGAGTGAGAGTGTATCTGGAGTTAGATGCAATGTGTTTTATTTTCAATGTGTTTTGACTCTTTGGATTTTACCGTATTTCCTTCCAGGAAAGTGTCAGAGATGCCTTTGTGCCAGCAGAGAAACTGGACAAAGTCATGACTCTGAATTTACTACAAGAGAGTAGAGTCTTTCTTTCATTACTTATGACTCTTGTTTGGTACAGTAACTCTTTAGATTTAGTGAGAAAGAAGAAGGAATACATAATGTGACTCACGTCACTAAGCATGTATACAACCTTGGCTCAGTGCATTTACAGAGCCAGACAGAAGCTGGTGTTACTACATTCACTGTCCTATTATGAACAAAATCTTGTGTGTGCTTTACAATGCACGCTAATCCTCTCATGAGCAGTAATAACCTATTTCAGGCGTAATGATGAGCTGCGGTTGCATCATTTGTTAAACACTTTGCTGAAATTCTGCAAGGATATCAGGTTACTTTCTGTATAAATTTATAAGACTATCCGATATATTAACGCGCCTAACTATCAGAGGCTAATTATATGATTAGTGAAAAGGATATTGAATACTGATGGATTTACTTTTACAAAAATCTTTACTCCATTGGCTGACAGTATAGGAAATGGTAAAGACAGTAAACCAGTATAGAACTTGGCAATTAAAGCTTGAAATGAAATAATACATAGAAATTCACTGCTGTATTCAAAACTATCAGGTAAAAACTTATTTTCAGTGGGAATGTAAGAAGTGGTTGATTTTAGGTCATTGGGTCATAGTGTGAGTTACAGCAAATCTAGTCATTCTGAAAAAACTCCCTGCTTGATGTAGTAAACTGTATTACTACTATATAAAGAGCACATTTAATTTTTATTCATTTTTTATTAATGATCCAGTAAACTGTTCAATATCGAATGCAGAACTTACTCAGATACTGACTGTATCACTGTGGCTATTTGCACTTCTTTAAACAGTTCAGCGGTTCTGTCTGTCCTGTATGCTAACGTATACAGCTTTTGATCACAGAAACACACTGTCATTGGCAGTATACTTGTCTTTGTCTTTTTCAAATGCAGTTAAATTATGTGTTAAGTGTGTTTATTTATGTGCTGTGTGTTCATTTACTTTTAACAAATATATGCACTAGATAAATGTAACAGTAGTAGGGTTTGTCATTGTAATTTGTTTGTTCAACCAACATTGATTAGCTGCCAGCATGAACGCTCATGTCAGTGTTTCATCAAAGGGGTGTCTTCAAGTAGTGTTTTGTGCTGTACTGTATGTGCTTCTAAATGAAAGCAGAAGTACATCAAGGCATCAGAAGCAAGGTTTGTGTGTCTTTAAGAGGCGGGCTCTGCTGCTGTTTCACAGCCTAGAGTGGAACGGTGGAGGTGTGGCTGCTACTGCTTTGGACATGAAGTTTAGAGCGCATTCAGCAGCCAGAGGAGCCGAATTGACCCGGACTCAGACACACACACAGACACACACACAGACACACAGACACCAGCTTTAGAGGGGAAGAAAGAGGACAAGCCTGAGAGGTGTTGAGAGATTTGGCCATGGCCATGTATGAACCTATCTGCCTTCCTCCTAATGCAGACGAGCAGGACTTCATTCAAGCGTATGAGAACGTGCGAGAGAAATACAAAGGTAAAGAAAAGAGATGGGAAGGCAAGAGGGGAGGTGATGACAGGTGTGTTTGTGTGTGTTTGTGTGTGTGTATGAGGAGCACACATGGTAGATCTCAGGCTGCTGTATTGATTGGCACACATGTTGGAGGCAGACTGTCTCCAATTCTCAGTACAAAGTAGGTTTGGACGGTTCTGGATTTACCTGAGTGCTTTTCACTGAAATGGAACCTGGCACAAATGTTAGGGAGGAAATAACATTAATGTATTAATTTTTTTCCTTAATTTGAAACTGAGAACTTTAATTTAGTGAAAGCCTGTGGATGACCACACATTTTCCGCAGCAGGAGCAAGACAGTTTTATAGTTTAAGGACAGCTCAGATTTTTACATCCACCCATCTGTAATGTATCGTATTAGCATGCTTCTGTTCATAATGTCATCTGTGTATCTGGCCATGCAGGCTTTCTTTGTGCGCTTTCTGTTTACTGTGATGTATTTTATGTCACTGTTAAAGCCACTGAGTTCTGCAATGAATTAAAATGATTAAAGGGATTTCTCCAGCATTTCCTCAGCTCAGTCTCTATTCACCACATCTGTAGTACACGTGTGATTACCACAGGTAAAAACTTTACTCAAATCTTGCTTATAATCAGATTTAACCACAGTAGTTAACATAAGTGACTTTATAAGACTGATACACAAAACAATAGGTTATTTGCACTTCCTATGAGATCTCTTGGTACAGTACCTGTGTGTCACCGATTTGTTGATTAGGGGAAAAAAACAGATTCTGTCCAGTGCTATAGGTGTACCATCATACGTATAAGTACATTTAAGTATAAGTACATTTCAAGCTGGTTTTTTATTTTATTTATTTTTCTCCAGTTTTCAGTACATGTGTTTATCATCCACAGTAATCTCTCATAGGCTACAGAGGGGAAGATGATGTAAGGTTGATATGGATGGGATACATGTTCAGATGATGTAGGTGTTAAACAGCACTGTGCTGTTTATTTTAATGAACCTGCTTACAAATGCTTTAAATATACAGGATGGATTTTCATCTGATTTTCATAGTTAGGTTTGTAAGGCTTCCTACTGTCAGGATTTTATTGCTAATTAGCCATAAACTTCTACAGACTAAACTGTATGATTGAACTCTTTCCTGTATGTCAGTCTGTATGCTAATCTCTGTGTCCTGATATAGGACTTACATTGTGGCATATAAACAGAACAAGATAAACAAATTGTTGAGAATGTTATGGTGAAGAAGGCAAATGAGCTAGTCCTATATTGCAAAATATTTTAAGAGCAGCTGGATTAGATGGGTCTCTCTCTTTCTCTCTCTCTCTCTCTCTCTCTCTCTCTCTCTCTCTCTCTCTCTGTGTTTCTGACTCTTTACCTGTATTCCTCTGTTGTGCTGGATGCACTTAAGTAGCCGATGGTGAGGAAGACAAAGTGTTAGTCGCCTCTATAAATATCGCCCCACTTTTGTTTTTACCGATTGCTGTAGCACTCCAATTGGCGTGTGTGTGTTTGTAAGGTGTGAATATGTGTTTGTGAGGCTTATAGAGTAGAATAGAAAGAGTTTACATTAGAAGCATTCTTTTCTCTCTTTCATTTCTCTCTCTCCTTTTCCAGATGCTACCGGTTTTCCTTATAAAGGCACACCAGTGATGAGCCGGCCCTCTGAGGCAGTCCGTCTCTTTCTGTTTCTCTCGCTCGTCCTTGTTTTTGTCTCTATCAGTAGCTACACAGCAGCCAGTCTTCTATCTCTTTTCATTTTTCTCTCCTGATGACTATCTCATTCTACCTCATCTCCATTTATAGATTTATCCACGTCTCCACACATGGTCATCCTGCATCTTGATCAGGTCTCTCTGACTCACTTCTATGAGCTTAATAAGACCCTCTGACTCAGACCTTTCAGTTACTCTGGGTTTTAATTAGTTCCTCTCAGCATTAGACCAGTCAGTGACTGAGAGTTTTAATTTGATCTTCTGACTCAGGCACATACTGTAGCTATACCTGTTCTACAGCATGAGCTTTAAAGACTTTATTGGTTGTATGACTGAGTTGAGTGTGATGTTTTTACAGTAGCTAGAGATAATATGATGTGATTGTTTTATATATAATACAACATGTTGTAGCTCAAATTACTAAGAAATTATACTTCATAAACTTAATATTTCATATGTTTTATGTCATTCTAAAAGCATTGAATATATAGCCAAAAATGCTTTTCATATGCTAATGACTGGTAAACTATCATTAGTAGAACACTGATGGATTGTACATGTCCATGTTTATATTCTTTTATTTTTTGGAATGTTTGTTTTCCTGCTTAGCTACTAATTGCAGATTTTGGATAACCTTTAAACTGTGAACATTCTCTCTGGCATGTAAGTCATGCTGTTGATGCTGTGATAAACATCAGTACCAGTACATACCACATAGTAACTCTCTTGGGCTTCATTTTGTGTGATTATGACATCAATCACAAGCTACAGTAAATGTCTGAGCTTTACTTCATGATACACTGGGTCCAGCACAAAATTCCTGGTCTTTTCCTGTTTTTGAAGATGTGAAGTTTCAAAACTACAAAACATTTTGCTCTTTGTGAAACTAGTCTCTCAGGGAAAGTGACAATCTTTTTGTTTGTTTTTAGCATCTTTTATATTAATTTTTTACCTACATAAAATTCTCTCTCTCTCTCTCTCTCTCTCTCTCTCTCTCTCTCTCTCTCTCTCTCTCTCTCTCTCTCTCTCTTCCTAACCTTCTCAATTACAGACTGTACAGCATATGATGTAGGCCTTATTTAACTTATACATGTGGGGAATGATCGAGTGTGAAATCCCCACACCCTTCCCGTTCTCCCCATTGCTCTCCTTTCCTTTCCTTCTGACAGCATGCACCATGTGGGCCCTTTTTTAAACTCCATAGGTCCTAAAATACCACAATATATATTTAGTCTTGACTTGTCCGGCTGGCCAATTAAAGAGATATTTTGAGATCTGGGGCAGACCTGACAGTCAACCATGGAAGCAATGTAAATCCTTTAGCATGTTGAGAAAGTCAAATAAATATTTGTGGTACGTTTGTCCTATAAAAGGCTTGAATTATCAGCTGCTGCGGTGTGTTTTACCAAGTGGAAAAGATTTGTCCCACAGCTTTGTTTCAGTCAAAGCTAGCATGTCGGATTTTTATGGTTAAAAATGTATATTAAAAAACATTATTGATTCAGGGCAGAAAAACCTTCTATAAATTTTCTATTAAACATTTCTTATTCTTTGAATCTATTTAAGATTTAGTGTGTAGAATGCAGTTTGTTCTACAACCCTATGTTCTTTGGGGAATGTGTATGATACGAAGAATGTAAGTCTTCGTACTAAATTAATCTAGACAGTGCTGAAGCAGAGCCCGTGTTACGCAAGCCGCTTGCACATAGTGATTTTCTAAAATAAAGGACTAGATATACAAATCTGTTTGAATTCACAGTTATAAGATATGAATATCAAGTTTGAAGCAAAAGCAGTGGTGTCAAATGGCAAGAATTGTCTTATCACAGTTTGTAAGCTTATCATAGCAATGCAGTAGGCTCTGTATCGCAGAAATCATAGCCACCAGTAGGCTCTGTATCGCAGAAATCATAGCCACCAGTAGGCTCTGTATCGCAGAAATCATAGCAACCAGTAGGCTCTGTATCGCAGAAATCATAGCAACCAGTAGGCTCTGTATCGCAGAAATGCATGAGATAAAATAGCAATGTTTTGGGAAATAATATGGAATTTCCAACTGGTCTCAGCTGTTTATAGCTCTCCAGTAGGAACTGGTTAATGGTCTACGTGTACACATATGGTCCGCTGTTTTCGGAAAGCACCACCTATTTTTCCAAGAATCTTGTTTTGTGTGTCTTTTCATCTATCTTCTTCTACTTTTCATCTCCAGACAGTGGAATGACAGGATTTCTGGGAGTGTTGTTGATAGATCCCATTGCATTACACATAAGACATTAAATGTCCTCCCTCTCTTTTCTCTTTCACAACACAGTTCATGTATCTATTTTGGGTTCTGTTGATGTTTGTGTATTTAATTGAGTTTACCTTGCCTGTGGCCTATATATGCAACCAGAGGATTTTGCTATCTATTTGTGAGCTGCTCCCATACTGATTTACTGTAAGAATGAGTTTAGTGAGTCCCACAGTAAGTAAAGACCAGGGTTGCTTGGGTCCCATACTGAGTATGGGTAAACAAAAAAGGTCCTTTTGGTCTCACCCTCAACGAAGATCATGGCTGGGGTTTGGTGGATCCCACATTGAGATCATGATGAAGACTACTGAGTCCCAATTAGAGACAAGATTAATGGGATTAATGAGACCCACACTGAGTGAAGTGTAAGGTTGGGTGTAGTGATTCGGACATTTAATCATACTTAGTAAAGAGCAATACTAGGGATTGGTGGTTCTCACACCAGTCAAGATCATGTCTGGGGTCCTACATTGAGTTGAAATGACTGAGAGAGAGACTGCCGAGACCCCTACAGAATCAAGATTAGTGGGATTGGTGAAACCCAGTGGGATTAGTGAGTTAAGATTCAGGCTGAGGATAGAAGGGGTCCAAGCGGTGTGGAGATCAGGGCCGGAATTCAAGCCTAAGATCAGTACTGGGCATTGGTATAGTGCTCATAACAGAAACATTATTTTCAGTCTAATTTAAACCCATGATGAGAACATGATTAATTGTTAAGGAATGTTTCACTGCTCTTGTAGCTTCTGCTGTAACAGTGTAAGCATGTGTGTGTTCTCATGCTGCCCAGAATTTGGGTTCCACTCATTCCACTGCTTACCGTTAGGTTTCTTATACAGCCGTGTGGTAGTGTTCTAGCTCACTTTTTAGAGTTGTAGCTCACTTTGCCAGTAAAAAATGATCGCGGAGTATGTTTATAAAGGGTTTGTTCAGGGTAATTAAAAGAAATGTACATGAGTTTGTGTGATTTTTCTTATCCCTGTTGCAGCAATAATAATTCAGACCAAAGCCAACTCCTGGAAAATCTGTGGCTTGTATTTTAACGCCCTTAACCAGAATTTCTGACTCCCTCACATTTTCATCTTTAATCCCACTATGACTATAGGTGTGAAGATAAGATGCTACTATGTGATTAATTGCATACTCAGAAATGGAAAGTAACTGGAAATTTTGTAAGACAAGCTTCATTAATGCTTGAACTTTTCTGCTGGACCTGAACAGTAAATAATCATGTAGAGGAAGTATGAGTACAAGATAATGAAGAGGAAGTATGAGTACAAGATTATGTCCTGAGAAGATTGAAATAGAATATATTAACCTACAGGGATGTTACCCTGTACACATTCTGGGAAATGGTCAAAGGCCAATACATTGCTAAGAAATACAGTATGTGCTGCAGTACACTTTTGTTACAGGTTTGCCAAATGTCCCAGATTTTGAGTCTAAAATGGTTTTATAAAACAGTCTGAGAAAAGAAACAAGAATTTTCAGAAGAATATAATTATTAGATTGTTAGTAAGGCCATTTAGCAAGTAACTATGACTACTACAGGAGTTTACTACAAGCATTTTTCCCTATTCCTCATTTCATAGCTCTTGGAATAGACCAATGTAGGTGATAAATTGGAAATTCTGTTATGTTTTTCCATGAGGATCTGTTTAGGTGCCAGTGTACACAGCAGTATGTGTGTAATTGTGCTGTGTCCAATCGGAGAAGGTAGCATACGAGCTCTCAGTGTGCACACACGGAATGACACAAAGTGGCTCTGTGAGAGGATTCCTGCCTCCTTCACTGCATCCCTGCATGCCTGTGGGAGGATGGTTTGTGTCTGTTGTGATTGTTCCAAGCTTGTAAGACATTAACATAAAACATTAGTGGAATTTGTGGCATATTGCGCACTGGAGGAAGGCCCCCCCCCCCCCCCCCACACACACACACACTCTCACACACTCACACACACACACACACACACACACACACCTGCTTTCAAAGATTTAAATACTGTTTTTAAGTCTCTTAGCTCAATCTCAGGCTTTCACGTATTATATTTTACACACACACACACCAGGATGTGGATATGGAAGGAATGGAGCAGTAGTGCTGTGTAGGGAATCATCACTTCTGCTGGTTAGAACATTCCTCCTCCTCATTTCCCAACTGTGGCTTACCCACCCACATATCATTTAAAATCACTGCAGTATCTCTCTCTCTGTCTCTCTCTCTCTGTCTCTCTCGCTTTCTGTAGCATTGTCATTTAAGGACATGTCTAGTGTTATATTTAGGTATTTTTGCTCATAATTTTTAAATAAATAAAAGTTGATCCTGTCATTGTAGCATCTGTGTTTAAGACTAACTCCTGTTACTGACCATTGCATCAGTCACTGGCACTGCAGGATGTAAGAGTTTCTATTGTCCAGTTATAAAGTCTTTTAAGTGACATTTGGCAAATGTTCTAATGTGGTCTGGCCAATGGGACCGATTTAGCAGCGAAGGGTTAGAAAGTGTCTCTTTGCCATTTTGTAAGTTGAGATCAATGGAAGCTGAGCATATTCATATGAAGAGGCCTCCAAGTGGAATAAAGAAGACTTTGTTATGGAAGAACAAACCCTGACAGATCAGCTTTTTGAATTTTATTCACCTCAAAATGATTTGCTATATTTGGGAGAATTCTGGGAAAAGAGGAAGAGGACAATGTTTTATAAATAATGATGCATTACCATTGTTTCCAAAAAAAGAATGTAGCACTGGAAAAACTGTCATAACTTTTCATTGAAAAAGTATTCATTAATTTGAGGCATAATACTTTGTAATACTAAGTATTTTAAGGCTTAGTATTTTATTGTATTTGGCTATAAATTAAGTGTATGGCTCCACAGACAAGGAAATTTTTCAATAGTCAAAAACTTTACTGTTTCAGATTGACTTAATATATTATCACTATTAATATAGACTAATATTATAGGTCTCTATACAGCATCTTTAAACTTTAAACTTTAATGTGTGATATAAATCTGGATTTATTATTTTTTTTTACTTTCAAATACTTTTGAATATGTAAATATTGTATTTTGTATAGCCTACTCATCTTGTGACATTCATGCTGTGTGAAGTTTGATTAGAACTCTGTTTGTTTGCTAGGGTTTCACACACATGCAACCCAAAGACATTTTTTGTCTTTGCTTTTTGGTTTGTTTAAGGCTGAAAACTTTTGTATAGGGCTGAAAACACTTCCATGCTTTGCTTAGAAATATGGAATCTATGGCAAGAAGTACAATTCACCTGATTATGGTGAACACATAATGAATGATTACATAGTTATATGAATATCTAATCTAAAACATTGCATAATTTTTTCTTTTAGTTTATTGGTCATAAGACACCAAGCCTTTATGCAGTGCTACAGCTCAATCCTTTGCCTCAGTTTGCATTCTGGTGGTCAGTTTATTGACTCACGTATATGCAAAAATTCTGCATGACGCCTGCCATAATACATCATATTTCGGTTTCACTTACCGTTGGGTGGATTCAGGGTCATATTTCTTTCCCGATGCAAACAAACCGTGCTGGATGTCCTAAACAAACCACATCAAGGGGCAAAACTCACCAGGGTTTGATTCAAGTGTTGCTTATGTAAAAGCCACCTAAGGATTATTTTATAATCACCTTGTATTGTCTTGAACTGAAATGAAAATACGAGCTTCCTAATGACTTCCAACCCTTTTCTTAGCTCAGTACTCCCACTTCTGAGGTTGCTGTTGTAATCTTAAACTGTGTTCCACTACTACAGTATGTACTGTTGCCCTGATTCTGTATGTTGGACAGAAAAGAGACATTGAATATATAGGAAAATCAGAAAAGTCTCTGCTTACAGCAGTACAGTGGCATGTCACGCACCTCGAGCTGGTGTGACTGAGTCGTGTGCCCCAGAATGTCACTGCAGGTCATTGACCACAGCTGCTGTTCAGAGCACGCACCCAGTTCTCTGGGTAATAAGCACACTTCACATTACACAAACCTGCAGACGCACACATACGCACACACTGTTTATTCCCTGTAGTCTGGAGACCTTCACTTGCCGCCTGTTCCATTCTGCTCTGTTAACAGCTCTGAGCTCTGACTTTGTCTTTTTAACTTGAGCTGATAATATGAGGTCAGGAGTTACGTTGCAGTGTTACCACATCTGTGACCTGATTAACAAGCAAAAAAGAGACTTTCAGTTCCAACAATGAAATATGCTCAGTCAGTCATTATCTATAATTATTTGCTCTAGTTTTTGTTCAGAATAACTTGTGTACTGTATATGGGCTTTCTGTGTGGATCATTAGTGAAAAAGAGAACTGTGGATTTCCTATTTGGAGTTATGTACTAAGCACATTCAAGGGTAAAGCAACAATATAACCACCAGGACGGTTTTGCACAAATTTGACAGATCTCTGGATTTGTACAGAATGTTGAACACCATTTTTTTCTTTGTTGGTGATTTGAAGATGGTGGTGGAGACATTGCAACAAAGTCTTTCAAGATTTTGGTGTTCAACTGCATTGAGATGCGCAAAGCCATTGCGCATGATTTTATATCACTTTCATATGCATCAAATCATTCACTGAGCCATTTTGCCCTGTGTATGGAGACAATGTTGTCCTGGAAGAGATAAATTCAATAAAAATAGAAATGTTTCAGTAGGATAAAGGTCACCAGTCACTTTGTATTGATTTGCAGTAACATAACGACTGCGAGCAAAATCTCTCACAGCATAATCTGTTCTTCCCTTATATTTTGTCAATATTAATAGATAGTTAAAGGTACAAGTAAGCAAGTAAGCATGTTGTTGCCTTTCTGGCTAAATTTATCAGATTATTTAAATGACCTGTGTTCATTCTTCTGAATATGACGCATTAAGATACTTAAAGTTACAACATTTTTTTTTACAAATACAAATCATTGCTTTTTTGGCCTTAATAAGATTAAGATAAGTATCATTGAAAAGAGATTGCACAATCTGCACAATCACATATGTTTATTTCATCTGCTCAGCCCTACAGGATCTACTAATTTAGCCCTTCCTGTAGTAGCCATAGTTTGACCATTTATCTAGATTGAAGTTCATACAAAAATTTGAAAGAGTAGGTTACCAGAGAAAGACAGCCATCATTCAGCTCTGAACTGTTTAATAATGGTGATAAAAACTGATTAGTAACTTGTTATTTTTATTCTACAATAACCCTGTCCGTGCCCCTCTGACGCAGTTAACTGGATTCAAGCCTCGTGGGAATGGAAAACTGCTTTGACTTCTTCTGTGTCAAATGTCACATCCTGTGGCTACTTAATGAGAGCAGTGTACTATAGCTATAGGAACTAGTGGCCTATAAGGATAAGAGATTAGAGAATAAGAATGTTCACAACAGAGTTACCTCAGCTTAAGGTATATTTATGGTTCATGGCTTTTTATTTTGTCATGTATTCCTGTTGTGAATGTGACACATGTCCGGTGCTCTAACTAACACACATCACCTGTTTGACCAGTTACTGCACTCTTGTTTCTTTCTGGATGAAATATAAGGTTTCTAAACCATGATTTACAATGATTGCAAATTCATTTGCATTGTATAATTCAATATCATGCGGTTAACATTTTCACTTTGCATTTGTACTTCCAGTAGTATTCACCTTCTGTATTATACACAAAAGCGTATAGAGAATGTAACACATCTAACATTACTGTTTTTCAGTTATATTTTACAATAGGTCCAGGCCATAAAAACTCCACCCTTAAGTGTTCTTTACCTTGTCTTTCTCACAGAACCTGAAAAGTGGGGTAAAGAATTTTAATTTATGTGCTATATAAAAATCCATGCTTAAAAAGGATTACTTCCAAAGCAACTTAATCCCTCCTTAATGATTTACTAATTGACATAAACTGCTAAACATTGAGTGGCTATTTTGTTTCTCAATGCCAGTTTGTTACCATTTGTATTTTTGTGAATAAATAAACAGCATTATCTTGTTACACTGGCACCTGTCTTGGGTTGGGATATACAAGGTTATAATTGAACAGTCAGTTCTCGATGTGTTGGAAGCAGGAATAATTGGCAGGTGTAAGGATCTGAGCAACTTTTACAAAGGATAGTTATACAACTGGTTCAGAGTATCTCCAAAACAGCAGGGCTTGTGGGTAATTCCTGGTATGCAGTGGTTAGTACCTACTGAAAATGCTTCAAGAAAGGACACCCGGTGACATGGTTATGGATGCCCAAGGCTGATCGATATGTACTGTACGGGGAATGAAGGCTAGCCCACCTTGAGAGCTCCTGCAATACAAATTCGTGAAAAAGTTAAAGGTGGCTATGACAAGGAGGTGTCAGGACACACAGTGTATTACAGCTTGCTGTGCATGGGGTTGCGTATCTGCATACCAGTTAGTATTTATGCTGACCCATGTGTCCACTGTTGTAAAGTTCGACAGTGGGCACAGGAGCAACCGTCCTGGACCATGGAGCAATGGAAAAAGGTGGCCTGATCTGATGAATCACTTCTGGCTGGGTGGGAAATGTTCTGCTGGGAAACATTTGGTTGTAGAATTCATGTGGATGGTATTTTGACATGTACCGTACCACCTGACTAAACATCGTTGTGAACACCCCTTCATGGCAACAGTGTTTCCTAGTGGCCTCTTTCAGCAGGATGATTTGTCCTTCCACACTTGTGGGAACAAATGTTCAGGAATGGATTGAGACAAGATGACAGAGTTTGAGGTGTTGAATTGCCTCCAAATTCCTCAGATCTCAATCTGATCGCTCTTCTGGGGGACATGATGCTAACTTTAAGTGACTGCTTGCTAATTCATGCATGATATTCACACATGATTGGCTATAACAAAGACTTTGCTACAGAAACTGCAATGATTCATCTTTAAACGTTTGGAGTGGCTGCACATTTGTGTATACCAGAGTGTTTCTCTGTCAGAAAAGATTTGTATAGACCATCTATTAGTAAACTACTCAAAGAACTCTTGAGTAAATCTCATTCTAAGAGTCTGATTTCTTTAAATAAATATTTTACAATGATCTCAAGAAGCGAGTCATTTTTCAAAGAAAGTAAAACATAATTTATTTAGTATGCAAGTATCACATGTGGAATTTCTCATGTTCCTTAACATATTATAACATCAACAGCTTTAATGTTTGTAGACCCTTTAAGACAGCATCATGTCACAGCTGGATTCAGCTGGAAGAGACTGAAAAATACCGGTATAGTACTGAACATGTTTGTAAGGCCGTGCGCTGAGGAAGAATCTGCTGAAATGGGTCTAGCACAGACTCCATGAGTGGTCCACTGGGAGAACGTAGAAATGTACTCGTCTTGCAAGAGTGTCACAGCTTACAGTTAGTCACAGTGAAATGAGCAACAAAAGCTAAATGAGCAACGAAAGCTAGTGATATTAGTCATATGTTAGGAACGAGTGTATCTCCTATAGAAGTTTTTTTATGAAGTGATTACATGTACATTTGATCAGTGTACATTTGAAGAGATTAATAAAGCTGCCTTATGAATGTTACATTTATTAAATAATGTAATTATGGATATTCATAATGTTGGTTTATTGTTGTTTTCTAAATTAAATTTAGCACCGATCTTAATATATTAATTCCTGTCCACTTTGTCATGTACAGGTATTTTATATAGAATGTGAAGTCTGGATGTCCTATTCATAGACTACAGAAACTGTATAGCAGTGATGGCTGTGTTATAAACACCAAAGTGACCGTTTTGATGGCAAGATTTAGACAGCAGGTAGAGACCCATTTGAAGCTCGAGTTACTGTCTGCGAGCAGTTTTGCATGTGATCCCTGTGACCTTGTTGGTGTCCTCCTGGTTCTCCTGTTTTCTCATACCGTGCATAAATATGCTGGTAGTTGATGATTGAGGAGTCTAAATTGCTGAGTGTGAGTGTGTGATTTGCTGAGATGGACTGATATAACGAGTATCCCTGCCTCACACTTAATGTTTCTGTGATAGGCTCCAGATCTGTTCAGAGTGATTACTGAAAATGTGTATCTACAAATATTTTTGTCTGTTGATCTGATATGGCATAATTGCTTCCTTGAGTTTTGAGTTATTTCCGTTGGTTGTAATACACTGGTATGAGTTTGGCACGTTGGCAATATATAATACAATGACCAGGAGTAGCACAGCCCCTAGTGGCTTTTTCTCTGTATAACAATGATTTTACTGTAGGACATTTTTCCAGGTTTGTGATAAGGTTTAAGCTCAGAAGGACCTGAGTTCCAGAGAAACAACAGCTGATTGTTTTCTCAACCCCTCAAAGGGATAACATCAAATCTGACGATGGATTCAAAAGCAGGTGTGCATTTATACAGCTTTGTGACTGTGACAGGACTAAACTTGGAGAATCACACTGAGGAACAGAGAGGTTCCAAATCATATATTTATTAAGTTTAAATGACAACTATGCACTATGGGTGTCCGGACAAACATTCCATCTGTCTGAGGTTATGTTCTCCCTTAAAGATTTAGGGCTGGTCTTGCCAGCTTACACCAGAGAACAGACACCCTTTTATCTCAGTTTTATGCAACTGCGCAATGGAGGAACGAGTTAAAGGCCTTACTCAGGGGTCCAGGAGTGGCAGCTTGGTGGACCTGAGATTTGAACTCACAACCTTCCAATTGATAATCCAACACCTTAACCACTAGGTTACCACATCCCCCACATGAGTTTTTTTTTTGAAAACAAGCAAAATGTCCACGCAAGGTCAAATCTGTCTGATCATTGTGAGGACATTTGGTCTTTACCAAGACACAATAACATGCTTCTGCACAGAGTTCTTACTGTGTGAAGTCTTCATTTTAATCTTTTTCTATAGTTGCCCTGTCTCGGTGTCAGCAGAGTGGTCAGGGTGTCTGTTCTCTGCTGTAAGCTGGCAAGACCAGCCCTAAATCTTTATGGGAGAACTTAACCTCAGACAGATGGAATGTTTGTCCGGACGTTCGCAGTGGAGCTATTAGACAGTGCTATTAGAGCTAACACAGAGTCTTAAGAGAGAACATGGGTGTGGTTTCTGTTCTCTACCAGACATATTCCTCTGTGATCAGCAGTGATAAAACAAAACCAAATGAATTAGAACTTAGAATGATTTTTTAATTTTTTTTTAAGGGAAACAGCCACTCGTAATGATATTTTTATAATGACACAATATGCAGTATATTGAAAAATATCTCAATATATGTCTAATTCTATCCATAATATTGGTCCACAGTTAGCTACAGTAACACAAGTATGTTTGAGTCAGTGATATACTGTATCACACTGTGCTTCTATTCTGTTTGATGAAATGCAGAAAAATAAAATGTATTGGAGTTAACCATTTTGGAACTAAAAACAAAAGTAATTAATCGATGAGTTAGTGATAAATTAAGGTGTGAGCAAAATATCTGGAGAGAGAGAGAGAGAGAGAGAGAGAGAGAGAAACAGCAAAACTGTGTTCATGCAAGTGTAAAGAAACTGCACATACACAACTCATAGCCTATAGATTGTATGTATGTATGTATGTATGTATGTATTTATGTATGTATGTATGTATGTATGTATGTACTGTATGTATGTATGTATGTTTGTTTTATGTTTTTGTTTTTGTTTTATTCTCTGTTTAGGTTTTATTCCTTGCTTTTATTAATGCTTGGACAACACGTTGTACAATTTGTCATCCCAATAAAGCTGATTTGACTGAATTTAACGAAATTGAATTGAAACTGTGTACCACAAAATGTTACCACATGATTGTTTAAACAGGGCCAGGTTTAAGCAGTAGAGTAACAGTCTGAGATCCTGGCTTGTATCTCAGCTTTCTTTAATACAAAGTTCAGCCTGTAGCTTCTGTATCGTCAACACATTATTCTCAGTGCTAATTGGTAATAAAACTGCAGGCTTTAGGATCGTACACCTTCCCGACAAATGTCTTTGCCGTGGTCACAACAGTCATCTCGTTTCTATGGTTTCACTGGAAGTACTTCCATTTGACTATAAAAATCATTTCATAAATAATTTTTTAAAAATGTAATATTTAAGGGTTTGAGTGACTTAAATGGAAATGGAAAAATCACTACAGAGGATTCATTTGTATAGCAGCACACCCAGAATCACTGACTGTCTCAGCTCAAAGTCTTTGTAATCCAACAGCCAATGCTTTCTCTGCCTACTAAAGCTATATATCACCAGCTTACAATAAAAACATATTGTGTAACTTTGTTCTCTTGTGTCATGTGAATTCAGGGTCGTTAGACAGTAAAAACCTGTGCTTGGTGAAATAATGATGACACTGGGTGCAGCTACAGCGTTTCGTGGACTCTGTAATACAAAAAATGCATTCAGATGCTCTTAGTGATGTGCTTTGCATGTGGGAGGGCTGCACAGGAGAAATCTGAATTTCTGCAGGTTGTTTGCAGAAACATATTCCTACCAAAGACACCTCAGGACCTCAGGATGATCAAACTAGGAAAACCAATACATAGACAATTATTAATTTGTATGGGATGATGTGACCTGATTGTGGACCTCTAGGTTTTTAACACACGGTTAGACCAAAGAATCTTGTGAGAAAGAATAAGACAAAGAAAAGAATAAATAGTGTTTTTATTTGGACACAGCTTTTGAGATGTAAGTGAAGTTACCATGACAACTACTGTCTTATACACGGAGGTGGCGATGGAGCTAAAAAAATTCTTGTTTCAAGTTAAGTCAAGTCAAGATGCTTTTATTGTCATTTCATCCATATATAGCTGATGGAGTACACAGTGAAATGAAACAGCGTTTCTCCAGGACCATGGTGCTACATAAAACAACACAGATCTACACAGAACAACACAGAGCCAAGGACTTAAAGTAAGTTGTTCTAGCCACATAAAGTGCATCATGTGCAACCTAGTGTAAACAGTGTGAGACAAACGTTACAGCAAACAAACAATACAGAACACTACAGGACAAATACACAAAATAGTGCCGACCAGTGTTCATTCTGTGTATTGTACAGTACAATAAAAAATTGGGTGTAAACAAAGAGGGCTCTTGCAGACATAATACAGTATACACTATACACTAATCCTATAGCAGCAGTAGAATGAGGTATTGAAATGTGGTGTGCCAATGAGCAAGTGTGTGTGTGCGCAATAACAGGTTTGTTCTGGTTGTTGAGAAGTCGGATAGCTTGAGGGAAGAAACCCTCAAGCTATCAGACCACCTTCTTTAACACATTACAAAGCAAACATTTTCAGATGAGTAGTATATTGGAAAGAGCTTGCAAATATGAATCTGATTATTCATTGCTTTATCATGCTCTATGTGTTCTTTATAGATTTATAGAGAGTAATTATTATTATTATTATTATTATTATTATTATTATTATTATTCTCATTTTAGTTTTAGTTCAAATTATTGTATTTTATCAGCCAGCATGATGCCTGTTTTTTAAGGAGTAATGTAATTACAAGGACTGTGAGGAGAATGTGAGGAATGTGATTGGCTCAGACAGGATGCCCCGTGTAGACACCGGCTCTGGGTAGTGGAGGATGAAGAGAGGGAGGGGCACAGAACACAAATCAATTCATGAGCAAATAAGTATTGGGATGTGAGCCTGTGGGTGAGGACGACAAACAGTGAGGGCTAACCTGAAATACAGCGAGTTGACCTGAAGAGCAGGGAGAAATCACAGAAGAGAGACTGAGAGAAAAGAGGGATCTTGCTGCCGTTGTGAAAGGAGAGTGCAGCTGCACAGGATCACTGTTGCTTTAGCAAAAGAGAGATACACAGAAAGTGACAGAAAACAGTCACCTTTACATGCAGCTATGGAATACTTCAGGTCCATTCAACATGAGATCACTACTCTGAAAGGTACACACACTCCACTTGCTGTGAGTCGGCATGGTTGCCGGTGCATCCTCCTCCTCCTTTTTAGCTTCTTTCTGCTTCTGTGCCTCACACATTGAACTTCCCTGAACTTTCTTTTTAGTACACAAAACGCTCTGTGACTTTTTTGCTGTTTAAAGAGTGAGTATGTATGTGTGTGTTCAGAGAGAGTGGGAGAGTGTGTGTCCAACACTAGGGAATGCTTTTGTTTTTATGACACAGGAAGGTGGGGCTGGACAGGGGAATGGTGTCCAGCTGTGGCATTGTTTTCAGGGCTAGCGGACGCCTCAAGCGAGTGATGTGATGGACAAAAGTTTTCTGTGTGTGTCTAGAACTGTGTGAAAAGAGTCTCACTAGCTATTTTCCATTCTTGATTTTTAGTTCTTTTGTTAGAAACATCTACACAATCTCTGCAGCAGATTTCATGTGAATCCTTTAACAGTGTTGCACTTTTTAAAAGCTGGACTGAAAAACGATTGTGGATCTCTGCTTCTGTACAGCTGAAAACATTTTATTTGTAAAAGTTTCACATGCATGAAGAGGCTTTTCGGCCCATACAGTGTTGTGACCACTTATCAAAGGATCCAAACCTCACATTTCCCTTGCAAACCAGGGAGCAAATACCCAAGCAGCTTTTCCACCTGTCAGGGTGGGTCGCATTGGTAAATTAGAAGTTAATGATACCTACAATCTATCTCAGAACCGAAAGTTATACATGAAGTTCAAAGCAGGATCTTTACAACATGAATTAGCCAGCATTTCTGTCCTAATACATTTTCACTGAGGATGTAGGTGGTATTCTGTAGGAGTGTTTAATGGCTGTGAAACTGCACGTCATTGGTTAGAAACCACTTCATTTGGATACTTATAGTTAATGAGGAACATAGAAGAAAACTATTTGTTCAGCTTTCTGTGAAGCAAAGCTGCTTAAAAAATGAAATGAAGAGTTAAAGACTAAAACTGTTACAGTTTCAGAAAATGCTGACCCACGAGTACGGAAAAGAGAAAAGAAACATTTAAGATGAAGTCAATAAATGATTAATGGCTGTCTAAGAACGTGCACAGTGCTGTGTGGGAAAAGCACGAGCTTGTCTAATACAGTGGTGTTAAATCTCAACATATCTATCCTGAGAGCGGATGCTATTTCTCCTCTTCGTGTGAAGGAATTTTGGTTTTCTCACTGTAATGCTAAGGAAATTATTCATTCATTTACTAACCCAAACATTACTCCTGAGTGAGAACAGGTCGGTATTGAGACAAACCATTTCCAGTCATTACATTTTAGTGTAATTTGTTTTAACCATTTCAGATTAGGAAGTGTTTTGAATAAAACATCCCAGTGCAGTTACAGTATAGAAAATATATGCACTCATATATAAAATAACAATCAGCTTGACCAATCAAATTATTGGATCAGAACAAACCAGAATAAAACCGATTTTTTCCCCCTTTTTTTAAATGACAATTAAAAAAAAAAATAAAAAAATAAAAAAAATAAAAAAATATATCCACTAGCAATAGAATTGACAAAGATTTTGGAAACATTTTCATTCACATTTATTTTAGTGTATTTATGCCTACATGCTTAGATGCATTTATTCTGATCCTTAATGTATCTCTTGCACTTTAGACTTTTGAATTCGATTTAGTTTCTCTTTGATCTCTTTAATATCCAAACTCAGAAAAACTTCATTTATAAATCATATTGTTGTTGAATCTCATGTACACATCATCTCCTTTGAGAATGCACGTTATGTGACCAGCCAATGTTTATACTCCCAGTTTATCCAATTATATGTATGAACTAAAGCCTTTTTTTATTGTAGTAAATCAGGGCCTAAATGTTTTACTGAATTCATTTTGAGTAAGCAGACTTCAGCACTTTACTGCAGGGATTATGCCATCATTATTAAACCTATCAGGTAGATGCAGTAGCCAGTCTGTGAACACTAGCACTTCAGTGTTGATCTCACATCTCATATATTATTTCACATCACAGTGTGAGTTTTAACCCATCTCTCTAACATCATATATTAAAGGTCTTGGCCTCTGACTCATATTCTCTCCTGAGTGTGGAGATTTTGGCTGTGTTACTGTCCTCAGAGATGAGTGTAAGTGTAAGGTTATATAAATGGGCTAGAGGTCAATAAGGCAATGCGTGGATAAATTGTCTGTGGATAAACATTATTGACCTCTGTATGGATTCTGGGTGTCCTGTACAGGTCAGTTTTGATCTCAGGAACTCATTCTGAGGTAGAAGAATAAGAATCTTTTAAGGATGTATGCTGCTTACTGTACTGATGATGTTGTTCATTACATAAGTATTCACCCTGAATAATGCTTTCCTTTATAGGTCACCGAGTTTTGATGGACAGCATCCCCTAGGAAAAATACCCTATGTAGTGTTAATTCAGGGAAAGTTCAAATTATAGGTTGGTTTTTTTTTTTTTTTTTACAACCAAAACAGCAGGTTTTTGTTTGATAGCCTCTCTAGTTTTCATGATGTTGTTTGCTTATGGATATATGCTGCCTAAGTTCTCAAACAATCTGTGGGACCTTCCAGGGACAGGCATATTCATATTAAGCTTATAGGACACTTTAATTCCCCACCGCTGTACTCCATTCAGCTAATTATGTGACTTCTTATGAATTACAGGTAGATGTTGTGGGATTATTCCTTATGCAGTAACTTTTTTTTACAAGCTATGTTTTTGTTTAATAATTGTTAATAACTATTCTTGTCGTTCCCACTATACATTAACATTAATATTATTTTTAATAGATTCAAGACATATAATACTAATTATATCAATGTGACTTGCCAGTTGTAACACTACAAAATGTGGAAAAGTTTGAGAGAGATGAATATTTACACAAGACATTATGCAGATGTTTGTGTACTGTATAGATAAACGCTTTTATGTGCTTTGCTGGTACTGTATATTCCCCAGAAACACCATATGGCCAAAAGGTACAGTATGTGGCACCTGACCATCATACCCATTTGTGCTTGTAAAACAGCCAATTCCTAACATGACCTCAATACTTTAATGTTATATTTGTTATAATTGTTCCTGGCTTCTTCCATTTCTGTGCAGTTTAGCTGGAACATTGATGCGCTTCCACTCAGACTCCTGCTGTGTGTTTGTTATTAAGAGCTTGAAGGATATCACCCTGCTTATAGATCTTGTAGATTTACATTCATGACTGTTCATCATGCTGTCAAGCCAAGTTACAGTATGATAGCATTCGGTCTTTGCATTGTGTGAAGAGAGGCTGTAAATAAACAGATTTAAAAATTGATTGTAATTGGTTATTGGAAATTTTAATTGTGAATTATTTTGTTGAATAATTAATTTACTTGTTTCTGTATCTTCCTCAATCTCAGGCTGATATAAACGTCATTAGACTAGAAGGGAATCCCCAGCCTTCCTGCTTTTGGCTTGTAGGAAAATTGTAAGCATTCCATATCTTCCTGTTTGGTGGTGACTCGAGGCCGAACAACATCTGATGCCATACCATTTTTTTTTCCCCGTTTTTCCATTTCCGGAGATTAGGAAAGTGCATACGTCAAGGACTGTGCATTGTCTGTCTGATTTAAGAGGTGGTCTAGTTGCCTTTTTGTATTGCAGCCATGGAAGCACACCTGTGCACACATCTGGGTCTAGATATTCAGATGACTCAGATGGTATTTTGTCATTTTCCTTCACAGTTTCCTGCAAAAAGGTCAGAGCACTTTGTTGTCGTATTATCTAAACTCCACTCTCAGAATTTTCTGTAATGCTCAGTTGATGCTGTCTCAGTCCTGAGGATACTGTACCTTGATGCTCATTTTATTGTAGATCACCACAACACTGGCACTATTGCACAGAATATTAGGAAAGCTTTACACATGTTTTTAAACCCAGATAAAAAACATGTTTATCCTGGACTGTTCAAAGTGATTCTGGCTTTGATCTAGTTAAATACACTTTCTTTATTTGTAGAAACTCTTAAAATAAAGTCTAATCATCACTGATTATAGATTGTATAATTATTGTGAGTTACCATAGATTGTTCAACCCTCTAAATTTTATGTTTAAAGATTTGGAAATAAGAAGTTGTTCTTGTTCTTCTTGTTCTTGTTCTTCTTCTTCTTCTTCTTCTTCTTCTTCTTCTTCTACTTCTTCTTCTTCTTCTTCTTTTTCTTTAATCCATCCAACCAATCTCTACACCGCTTATTCTATTGGGTCACAGGGAACCTGGAGCCTATCCTTGGAGACTCTGGGCACAGTGCAGGGTAGCGCACACACACACATACACACACACACACACACACACACACACACACACACACACACACACACACACACACACCCATTCACACACTACTGACAGTTCAGAGATGCCAATCAGCCTTTAGTACATGTCAGGGAGTACATGAAAACTCTATATACAGTACACACACACACACACACACACAGTTGTGAGGCCAATGTGATATTATTATTATTGTTATTATTATTATTACATATGTACTACTTACTTACTTATACCTTCACTAATTATTATGGACATAAAGCAAAGGCTGGAAAGAAACTGAACAGGTGTGTGCAGTTCACCATTCCCTGTTTCTTTTATATTTATGAGCTGTCCCATTCCTTTTGTCAAGATAATCTACCTGCCTTTAGTATTCACTGAGTGGGGAGACTTGTCTAAAGACAGAAAGTACAGCCAATGTCTTCATGGCCAGCAGCCTGGCATCTTCTATGGACTTTTTTCTGGACTTTGGCCTAGTTTCCAACTATCTTACATTTCTTTGTACTTTTGGTCCACACTGCAGCAGTATTTTAAAACACTGCCATGTTGTTTTTTTTATTACAACCCAACCAGTCAAATCCAGCTGTGACTTTATTCACTCACATTTATATTATCTCATCTTTTGCAAACTGTATTCTAATTAAGAGGCACATTTCTTAATTCCTTTAACCGACAGCAGTGTGTCTCTGTTGACATAGAGAGCATGTGTTCATGGCTGCTGTACGAAGCATGCTCAGATTTTACTGAGTTGGACTATTTCTATTTTTCACATGTTCATATGTATGATCAGTGGGAAAATTTTAGACTAGTATTTTGTAAAGTGATACTCAACACTGGATTGGTACATCGTACATACTATGCTGATACACAGACCCAGCTCTCACATGGCTACATGCATTCACTCGTTTACTCATTTTAACCAGCTTTGTGAAGATATTCACAAATAAAAGACTATCAAAATAAAGTGCAGTTGTGCACTTTAACAGCTGAGTAAAGCATATAGTATTACAGTGCGGTCTCTTAATCTACCTTTAATTGTTATGTAAACATAAACATCCTGCTGTGCACTGCCCTCTGCTGATTAGAACTAGTCACACCATGCTTTAGCACTCAGTGTGTAGCATCATGGCTCATAATAATAATAATAAAGTAAAAAAAAGAAAGATCTTTATTTGTGTGTGTTTGTGTGTGTGTGTGTGTGTGTGTGTGTGTGTGTGTGTGTGTGTGTGTGTGTGTGTGTGTGTGTGGACATCTGTGTGCTGACTCAGCTGAGAGAAGTCTGAGAAAAACAAAGAGAGGAAGGGAGACATGGGGACAGTTTCTGAAGATTCAGGAAACTGTTTGCTTGTATGGAATTTACTCATTATATATATATTATATATACTACATACTACATAATATCAGAGCTTTTACATCCTAACCTCACAGCCTTTTCTTTTCTTTTTATGGTTTCTTGTCAGTTTGCATATTTTATGTAAAACTGTAATTTTACATTTCTTTGATGAACTATTAAGCATATTTTAAGTTACCTGCAGTATTGCAGCATTGTGAAACCTAGCCAAATCTACAGTATAATCTCTACACATCACTGATATTTAGTAGGTTTTGTTTGCATGGTACTTCCAACGCCTGCTATTGTATTTTGCCTTGTAGTGACTAGAAAAGGGATCTCCTGTTTCCCATTATAGGAATCCCATTAAACCGGCTGGATCTGCTCTAGTGAGTGAGGATGTGTGTTAATGGGGTGGAGGGGCCAGCTAAAATAGGCATTGTTTTCCATTTATGTTGTGTATTATTTTTAGGTAAAGCTGCTACACCCTGCTTAAATTTATAGTCAGGAAATTTTCAGTTAACGTTTTTTTTTTGTTGTTCATTTTTTCACACATTTTCTATTTTTAATATAATATCCACATTCGAGCTCTGAGTAATCTGATCTTGACATCCTCACAGTAAGGGGCTGACCTTATGTGAAGAGATATTGAGAGGTATTCTTTAAACCATTTTGTGTCCTGTGTTTATGTGCAGTGACACTGCAGTCCTGCATCACAGCTCCAGGGTCTCTGCATTGAATCTGAGCTCAGGTTGCTGCCTCTGCAAAGTTTTACTTCTTCTCTTCGTGTCTCAGTGGAATTACCTCTGGGTTCTCTGGAACTCTTTCTTCATGTCTTCTGTTAACATGCTAGCAGGACGACTCCCTATGCTAAACTTTCCCTGAATGAGTGTGTAAATGTGTGTGCATGGAGTCCCATTCAGGAAGTATTGTCATTTTAAACCCAGGCCCCAAATCAATTTTGCCTCAATAAAAATAATTAAATAACATTTTGCCTCAATAACTACAATAAAGTGGTTACTAAAGATGAATAACTGAATGTTCACCTGCAGTTAGTACTGCCATGTTCATGGAATTAGATCAAATGGGAAAAATCTGGGAAATCCAGTCTAAAACTGTTCTAGCCTTTTAGAAAAGTATTAGTGATGGTGGAACTAAGTATATCTGCATATATCGTGTTGACATTGCTAGTTTCTATTTATTTTATATAATTACAGTGAGTGTTGTCTTTTGTGAAACTGACTCACGTCTAGTCTAGTCTCATGTAGCCAGAGCTTCAGAATGATGGCAGAAGGTCTGGACTTCATAGAAGCAGTTATTGGCCAGGGACCGCCCAAAAAGGCGTCTGACTGACATGTAAAGCAGGCAATCACAGCTGGTTTTGTTCAGCGTCATGTTTAAGGGTGTAAAAAAGTCAATGTCTCTACAACAACAGACCAGCGTGACACCATCAACCATACATTTATGAATGTCTTGCAAATTAGGGAGTCTAAACCATAACCATAAACGTTACATCATTTGGAAAATCCAGTATTTAGCTGATCCTCATAAGCACTCATTGTCACAGTTGTAAACATGATGGCTTCCTTCCTTCATGCTTTGTTCCAGATGGACTGTTAAAAAAGTGCCATACACGTCTCCCGGAAATCCTGTAGAATCCAGAGAATCAGATGACGACTTTGAAACTCCTGAAGCGTTTCCAATTTTATGTGCCATTTGCATCAGATATTCAGCCAATGGTTTGAGTGTGTGACATATGAGCCTGAGACATCTGAGAAGTTATGTGCTTACTTTTTAGCCTTAAAAGTATTTTAAAATGACTGTATGTATGTTTTCAGTGTGCCTTCAATTATTTTTCAATGTTTCTCAAATTCGTCCTGCTGCTACTCGCATATCATCAATAAATAAGATTAAAACAGCTCTGTCATCCATACTGTACTGTATATGCCCATTCCAGCTTCTGGCAAATCTTGGACGTTTTGATCAGGAACATTTTTCTTTTTTCCGTGGTTCTTTTCTCATTCCTTCACTCTGGAGCTGATTAATCTTTGTGTCTTCTGTGCAAAAGACAGCCTCTGAACTTTCACATTGCATGTAAGTCTTTAACATGTTCAACATATAAAGTGCATTTCAAGTCTAGAATCTTTTATTGTCATTTTAAAGATATATAGCTGACACAGTACATGGGGAATGAAAGAGGGTTTCTCCAGGACCATGGTGCTACACAGAACAACACAGAGCTAAGGACTTGTCCTATACACAAGTTGTCCTAGCCACATAAATACA
>NC_062520.1:13390345-13425345 GCF_022655615.1 Tachysurus fulvidraco | reverse complement strand
ACATAACTGAAATTACACGGCATGGTTTTAAGATTAAACCAGGGATGTTGTTGCAACTGTGTTTAAAAGAGAGTACAGTTATTGTTCTGATGAAATCTGAAACTTTAATTGCCGTTCTTTGCATTATCTGTTTTTTATCACACGCTCTCATGACTAATGGCAGGGTGACTTCATTAGCCGTGTGAAAGTCACTTTTACTGAATTACTATTTATATTCTCTGATTTTGGAGCAATTATAATGTGCAGTACAGGTATGTTTGAGTACATTTTATCTCTATAGGCTTCTGCATTCATTGTACTGAAACAATATGCTTATGTGCTGGTTAATAATTTACTTTATGGCTTTGGGTACTCAACACTGCACTAGCTTTTTGTATACTTTGGAATTCTTCATTTGCATGCATTACATCGCACTACACGCTCTTGTTGTTTTTTTTATTTCATTTTCATTTTCCCACACTTATTGAATAACTCAGAAATTGCAGTATGAGGCCATATATCATGTGCTGAATAGAGTGTAGAGATTGAGACTTTCTGCCCTTTTGTGCTGAACTTTGAAACGCATAATATCAAGAAAATCCCTTTAAAGTTATTGTCTCAGAACAGAACCCAGGAGTGATTTAGTCTGTTTATGCTGTTTATGTGATGTGTACATAAATGAATCACACACATACACATGCTGTTAGATTGTGGGAAGGGCCACACTAACCTGAGAAGGAAGGAGGGACTCGCTGTTTCTGTAGCACAGTAAGCCATGACGTGATTGAGAGACAGCAAAAGTCGAAAGGAGAAAGCAAGTTGGAGAAAGAAACAGAGGTTCAGTGTGAAAGTGCGAAAACGTTCCAGTTCCACACATCTCAACTGAGTGCTTAGAATGTTGGACTCGTACTACTCGGCTAAAGGTAAGAGATCATTGTGTTTATGGCACAAAGGCAGCAGTAAAGTCAGAGATAAAGGATCAGAGGTAGTCATACGCAGAGACACAACAGGTGCAAGTCATCAGGTGCCGTTCCAGTGAGCAGACCCACACGAGTGGGCATGAGTGTGTTTACCACAGGGAGCAGAAACTGAAAGGCAATATCTGTGAGCAGTCTCTGTGTCTGATAGCAGTGAAGAAAAGTCTGTTGTTGCAACGTTTAGCATTGTCTTTCAGTGTGCAAGTACAGCCTGATGGAGTGTGTTTTTCATTCACTTCTAGAGCATGTAAGCAAACAGTAGAGGCAGTTTGGCTTGTTGTGCTCAAGAGTCATTTTCCTGATGTTCATCTGGGAGTCAGACCTGCAGACTCCTGCTTCTTTTTCTCCCAGGTGTTTTTCAGTCTGTTCTCATGAAAAATCTGCTTGGCAAGACGATACACTGTGGAATGTTTGAGTCAGAATGGTGCTTGTTTTATTATTATTATTATTATTATTATTATTATTATTACAATACTTGTACTGTGTTATTATTTGAATTACTGTTATTTCTAGTGAACCTGATATGAGCATGATATAAACTGAAATAACGTTCTGTAAATAAACAAATACATATTTTAAATACAAACCAAAAAAACAAACTGTTTGTTAGAATGGAAAGATTGATCTGTATTAAAAGAAATCAGTCAATGAATCATTGTATTATATTATGTCAATCATTAAATCAAACAACAATTAAAAAATGCATAACAAAAACAATAATAATAACTATTATTATTGATATTATAGCAATCATTATAATGGAGTATTTGATTCATTGATTCATTAAAGCCCTCACAAAAATTCTACTTCTGTCAGAAAGCTGAGAGAGCAATAAGAAATGAAAGCTTATTTGTATACTACAGGTGTCTTTAACATTAGTTTTAGAAAGACCATTTGTGGGATAATGAAGTATAAATTGACTTCACAGTCCAATTACACATTACAACACATGACACACTGAGCAACTCTAGTCTGTAGCCTGCTGTTGTAGCAAGTGTTATTAACATTGACACTAAGTATATGATCCAGCAATACACCCCAAATCTGCAGTAAATATAAAACGTAGCTTTAATCTTTGGAACAGAGACTTTCTGATTCAAACCCTATTACTTGTTACTCACTTTATCCCCAGCTCTGATCATCTTTTTTTAGGATTGTGGGGAAAGGTTTAGCGGATCTCAGCTCTCTCTTTGCCACATAATTTTATAAATTATTCCTGTTTCACTTCTTTTGTTTAGGAGACACTTACCTGAACTAATCCATTTACAGTATTCATACATCTGTAAGTGAAGCAGAGATTCACGCAAAATTCCATCACCACTGTCAGAGGCTTTGTGCACAAATGAGCAGCTAGAGACATTAGAGCATTATGTGCATGAAATCATTCGCCATAATTTCACATCGTGACATTTTCAGAAGAAAGCAGGCTTTGTTGGTGAGGGAAATAAGTCACGTGCCAAATAGATTATGTTCTGAATAAGTCCAGACTTTTTTTCTCCGGTTGCATGCTGCGGACACTAACTAGCTCTTCTGTCTGCTCTGTACATCGGTGCATGCCTTTCAGCAACACTTATTGAGAAGCAATTATACAGTATATGATCTGACCCTTTTGGATTTCTATTGTTATTAAAAAAAGCCTTTACTGATGTATTAACTGGGAGTTATTTCTCCAGCGCTTGTAGTCAGTGATAGAATCCAGTCTGTAAGCAATGGCAAGATTTGTGTCTGTGCAGGATTTGAGCACCGCTGTGTAATCCCTGTGTGAATGTGGCTCTTTGCTTGTGCGTGTGGGCATGTTTAACACTGTTGTGTGTGAGCAACAGTGGATGGTGGGCATATTTTACCCCAGTATTCTCCATCTGGAGTACAGTGTGTTTTTATCTCGTGCTTTATCTCCGGCAGAGAACATACACAGTGCTTGCACAGACATTCAGTACGCTCAGCAGGCTGTCTGCAGCCCGAGCCAGCTTCTTTTCCTCCAGCTTGTTTTCCAGGCCAGCTTGTTTTTTTCTCACCTAGCTAGAGACAGTAATCTTTTATCAGTAATCTGTATGTCGTACAGACAGTCAATATCTTTTCAGTTGAATGTTTAGACACATACCAAGAAGATACCCATGTGTTTAATACATTTTATAACACCATATCAGCCTGTTTTTTTTTTAATTAAAAAATAAATAAAGATATAGATGTCATGCAGTGAAACCTTTCATGCCTGTGTGCATCAGTTAAATCTGAGGGATAATCATCCTATTATAAACACTGTCAAATGCTCTTTGTGGTATGTATGTAAAAGTCTTTTTGATAGCTATATGTCTGACTTAGCAAGTTTTTATATTTTATATAAAAACGTCTGATTAATTTTATAATTATTATATAATAATGCTGAAGTATGAAGTATTGTATACGTTGTATATTTAGACAGTTCTGATGTCACCTTTGGGTTTTTTTTTATCAGAATTCAAATAAAATTAAGTGTTGCACGAACTGAAAAAGAATCTCAAAAAGCTTGCAGTTCTTACATTAAAGTAATTACTGTTCCTTTGGTTGTTATCCTGTTGAATGATTCATCTACAGCGAGGATTTATTATCCTGGCAGAAACGAGCAATATTTCTATTAAAATATCCTGTGCCTTGTGAAATAATATCAGTTATATCTTAATACATGGTGATAATATCAGTGAATAATATCAGTCTTTATACAAGCCCCTTACATAAGCCCACTTGTAGCAAGTGTATGCTCTGTTCTGAACAGTAAAGCAGCATTTTCAGGCTTTATTTCAGAATTGTAGAAACTATGTGGTAAATCTGGCTTGTTTCTACTTAGCTTGTACAAGATAGTGACAAGCATGTAGCATACGGAAACATGGCAGGGGATAAACGAGTATTTAGGAGTGGTCTTGTGCCTCCGTCTGGGCTGATGTGCACTTTTGTTCTAAAACAAAAGCAGATTTAGACATAACAATTATAAGATTTAAATTTCGTAGACTGTCTTGGTTGCATGATGTTGATTTCTCAACATGTTACGTATTGCAGTTATTGTAAAAATTATTAATACTGAAAATCCTAAACGAACAAATCTCCCTGATTACAGTAATAATTAATTTTTAGATAAAAAAAAAAGAACTTGAAGCTTCATACAAGAGTACAAGAGACCCATATCTGAAATAAAAAAAAAGAAAGATGTACTCAGAACCTGATAAAATATGATTAGTGGATGGACA
The DNA here is from genome assembly GCF_022655615.1 of Tachysurus fulvidraco. Taxonomy (NCBI): domain Eukaryota; kingdom Metazoa; phylum Chordata; class Actinopteri; order Siluriformes; family Bagridae; genus Tachysurus; species Tachysurus fulvidraco. The sequence goes on along the minus strand of NC_062520.1, from coordinate 13,421,168 downwards.
TTTAAAAAGTCTGTACAAACAAACAAACAAATAAATAAATAGATATATATTTTTTAATCGTAAGTGTCAAGTTGCCAAAGCTATATTTATAGCAAAGGGCCCAAAGGAGATAACTATTTAATAGATAGAGAGATAGAGAGATAGATAGATAGATAGATAGATAGATAGATAGATAGATAGATAGATAGATAGATAGATAGATAGATAGATAGATAGATAGATAGATAGATAGATAGATAGATAGAATTCAAAGACAGAACAGAGTATATGTATAAATAATTTGTACTTTTATTTGCTTTTAATTAACCGGTTATTATTCTTGCTGCATACGAACAGATGTTTTTGCAGTATCTGCTGGTTTTGATGCACATTGATCTGAAGCACCTGCTGCAGGAAAGGAATTCAAATACTCTGTGGCCTGGGTCGTAAAGGCTCAGACACGATTTTGCATTCTGAGTCAGTGCAGCTTTTGAGCATTAGAGAGGTCAGGTACTGATATAGGGTGTGAAGCCCTGGGGTGAGACGGCATTCCAGTTTGTTCCTGAAAGGTGTTGAGTGGGGTTGAAATCAGGGTTCTGTGTAGGACACTTGACTTTTTCCACACAGATCTTGGCCAAACTTGTCTTCATGTAGTTCGCTTTGTGTACCAGGACATTGTCATGCTGAAACAGGTTTCTGACTTCCTGTGAAGAGGAATTACAAAGACATACTAGAAGATTTTGTGTTTGCAACTTTGCGGCAGCAGTTAAGGGAAGTCGAAGGGTCTGATGGTCACATATCCACAAACTATTGGCCATATACTGAAGTTTGAGAGACATTTATCTTTTTTATTTTAAAAAATGGACATAAAAAGTCCTTAGTTTAAAGAATGAATATGTTGCTTCTTTTTCACATTCAGCAAATGTGTTGAACAGATTAAGAGAACTTAAAACTGTTAAATCATCTCATGTTCAGCAGATGGCACTGTTTGCTAATCTGTGTTTCTGTGTTGTCTTTTAAAACAAAGCTTTATCTTTATGTCCTTATTTCCTTTCACACCTCATTCTACAGTTTAGAAGACCTTTAAGACCTAGTTAGCTTTTTAAACCCTCATGAGAATCATTCACATCTGAAAATGGCAGAGGAACTGTTAACTAACATCAAAACTAACATTGATTTCTTTTTGCCTTTTTTTTTTTCAGGTAAGATGATGTTCTTTCTCATCATTTCATTGTGACCCTAAAAGGTGAGCAGACATCTCATTTAGCCTCAAGAAGACATACGAAGCTAATCTTCATAAACACTACGAAGACGCTTTTCCCATGACTAGCACCCAAAGGCACTCGCACCTACTGCATATGTTATTAATTGTTTCCCCAAGCTGACTGCTGTGTAAATAGTTGCACTTTTTTATATTTGAAGCAAGGACAGAGGTATTTGCAGATGTTTGAGGACTCTCTGATCTGCTAGCCAGAGTATTCACAATAAAGTGCGAGTAGAATAGGAGATTTACTGAAGGCATGGTTAGTCATCTGGAACAAATTCTCTCAGAGCGAAACATCTGAACAGAACATTCTAGAAAGAGATTATTGCTCTAAACCACACTTTGGACGTGTACATACATGATAAAAGCGTAAATCATATTGACAGAACCCCTGGAGGAAAGAATCTGGAATATACTGGATTGCAACATCATGCTTTTTTGTCTGATGTATGGAAGCCATAATTATCGTAGACTCAGTTGCCAAACTACTAAAGGTTATTAGTTTTGGCATGCTTTCTGAAACATGTACCAGTATTTTAATCGTTTTATCCACCGCTGCTAGCTTTTTAAATTTTTTTCAAAGCTTGTATTGGATTGTGTGTCATGGTTAATGCTATTACATGGATTGGTTGTTTGAATTAAAAATTGCTGACACAGAAGCGTCTCAGTGATAAACCCCACATGAAGTAACCCTTTAGCAGTATGTAATATTGTCTGTTTAGTTATCCATTAAGTGTGTAGAAAAATATTTTGTATGATGCAATTTAAACAAAAAAAGTCATACAATAGAAAGAGCCCATTATATGCTGTACATGATAACACTGTAAATTCTACAGTATGTAAACTAATGATGAAATTGATGCTTGGTTTCCTCAATACACCTTGTGCTATACTGTCTGATAAGCCCAGTTTAAACACTATAGCCATATCACTGTATATTTGTTCATGCAAGTAACACTAAGGTAGAGAGTGCTAGATTTCTCTGTGGAAGTTCAGCATAACACAGCAAGCTGTGAGAGATTTAGTGGGATTCTGAAAATGCTGGGCTGGGTTGAAATGTCCTGTGTTATGAACTGATCATGGTTTAATATGATGGGTCAGGTTTTGGCATGATTCAGTTTGGAGGTTTTGTTCTGCCCTGCATGCAAATCTCTGTAATCTCAGAGGATGAGAATGCAAATAACTTGTCCCTGTTTGACATTGTATATATATGCTAGAATGCTGTCTGATTATTAACTGAAGAGGAACATTCGACATTAATTCTAAAAGGGTGTGTCAGTTCCAACAAAATACTGGCTGTGCCTGAGGATAAAATGTTCACCGTTTATCCAATGTTTATGGAAATCTTATTGACATTTCAAATGGTCCAGCGAGTACTTTATCCTGTAAAGTGCCACACCTGCAACTACTGTTGAGAATATTGTTCCTGAATGCATTTACCCAGAATTACATGAGAAGGGTGTGTCTGTTTAATATGAGGTATAAAATCTATGTGATTTGCCAGTCCCTGCTGTAATTCTATAATCATCTGGACTCTTATCACAGTAAAGCTTAAGAGTTTTCTCTTAATTAGTTAACCATAAAACAGATAATCTATACAACAACGGGGCCCTGATTTATTTGAGTTATTACTCATGCAGAATTATTGGCACCAAATGTCTGATATTAACCAAAGATAAATATTAAACCCAAAGTATAAATTTTATACTAAACAATTTAAGAAAATATTTTACTTTATTTACTTTTTTATTTTTTTGAATATATTTGAAATATGTCAAGATTATTGATCCCATAAAGAAAAAAAATATTTTTTCAAATGTATCTCTACACTGTTGGTTATAGATACATTAAAAAATACATTTATTTAAGGTATGGGAAAATTTCTATAGTTGTCTTCCTGTCTTTTGTGCTGTTAGAATACAAGCAGCATAAAACAGATATTATCAACTCAGGTCATGACAAAGCTCCAAGCAATGTGTTGAGCAATACCTAACTACACTACAGAGAGATGTTAATCTTAAACCATGATACAGTAGGTTGTTCAGTTTTGTGCTCAGGTAATCATCAGTAAGCACTTGAAGAATTTGTCAGGAAGGAATTAGTGTGAAGTTTATAATAAAGTCACATTAAATGGTCCTGACCTATGGGTTCCTCAGCATCTCTCGGTTGAACATCTGTAAAGCTGAGATAATGTATTATACAGTACATATAATGGAATTGAATTGAAATAGTGTCAGTTGATTTGGATGGAAAGCATATGATTGCAATTTATTTTACATTAATACCCTTCAAACCTTAAAGAAGAAGGAAAGTAACTAAATTATTTGCTCCAGTAGAGGGTAATTTATAGGCAAAGCTTTGTTATAAATTTTCACTTTATTCAGTTTATGTTTGCCTGTCTGACTTTGTGTGTGTGTGTGCAGTGTTTGCAGTGCTTGCAGTGTGTGTATTTGTGTATGTGGCCTTGTGAGCATTTTCGGGGTGTTCAGAGAGGGTGAGGAATTTGCTAGTCAGCTATCAGAACGTCTAAAAATAACGATCCAAGGTTCGGACACAGATTTCCAGCATTAGTGTCAGTAAATATCATGTGTCAATTTTGCTTTGCCGTTGCCAGGAGCAACAGCGGTGTTCCTCTTACCCCAGTCCAGTGCAGGCAACGTATTTGCCCAACCAACGGCTTCTGACTCATGTTCCCATAGCAACCACAGGAGCTGCCTAAACACACCCTGTTGCGGCTAAACACTATGTGACTCACCGGACAAACATTCAAAGTGCTTCATGGTGTTCTTAAACACCACTGCTACTCTATTCTTCATATCATTTGTCTCTTTTAGTGCATTTCCTTTTATAATATAATGTAGTGATTACTGTTGATGTGTTAGACAGATGTGAAATCTAAACCTTGGTTTGTGTTGATTCAGAATTGTGTAAACACCTCTGGTGTGTCTCTGGGTGGCGCAAACCGCCCAATCCCAGACCAGTTGCCTGGCACTCTCTTCTCCAGCCATTTTCTATCCTGACGTCCATCCCACTCACTCATTTGTAAAGCAGTTTTGAACTTGTTAAATGGAGGCAAAACATTACAAGCTTTGTCTAGTCTCCAGTTCCTGGAACTAATTTTCCTTTAGCTTGGCTTATAGTTATTTTATATTGAGCAGCTCTAAATGACTATGAATACTCTGCTTTGGCAGTACAATCAACTGGGAAGTTTAAATGCAGTGATTAAAACAAAATTATATTTTTTAAAATTTTGATTGACAAAATAATTATATCGAAATACATCACACTATATTTTATTACACTATATATATTATACACTACATCACACTATATTTTATACTATTTTATTTAATTATTTATATAACTGACTTCTTTCTGATTAAAATTTCAGATTAAAAAGTTTTTTCAAGTGGTCTCAACTGATATATATTGTTTATCGTAGAAAAGTATCATGTGTCATGATATTTTCTCGTGCAGCTTTTCCCGACTTCATCCTCAAACACGTGGCCATGTTTAAGATGGAGATGGAGAAGAATTTACACAGATGTTCGTGGCATACCACATTTGAAACACATGGAGTGCACATTTCTTCGCTCTAAATAATTTGTTTGGTGACATCAACTTTTACTTCCTGAAAAGAAAGTGGTCCACTTCATAAAATCAGAAGGCTGTGACAGGAGCGAAGAACAGACTCATTGTGTGGTTTCCATAGTAATAACATTTGTGTCTGTAAGACTGAACGGTATGGTAACTGTTACTGTACAACCATTTTCTCTCACCATTTCAAGTTTAATGACAACATACTAGCCGAGATTATAATTTGATGCTTGGTCCACATTTTATATCTAGCTGATGTCTGGGTTGCTAAGCTTGCTGTGATCCTACTCTGAAATGTCTGTCTTTGTACTCGTTTTCTCTCACGATTTTGTTAAATACTTTGTCTCAGTCACTGCTTTCTAAATTTGTTATTGTTATTCAACAAGGAAGTCAGTGTCTGTGAAACTGTGCTGCGGTGCCAGTAGATGTATGGACTTTAGTAGAATAGAAAGGGCAGGAGGTCTGGACAGATTTATGGAGTCCATGCATTTATGTGTTTGTGGGAAGAGGGAGAAAAGGAGCTCTTGTTTTTTTTCTAAGTATCCCCTCCCGTTTTTATCAACCTGCCCCCAGTTCCGCTCCTATCAAACAGATTTTCGACAGGCTGGTAGGGACGGGTTGGTACCATCAGTACAGGCCTTGGTGGTGGTCTCGAAGTGGACGAGAGTTTATCTAGGCACTTTGATCTACAGCACTGTCTGAGTATGGGTGATATTCTAGGAGATCGTTTCTGGCGCAGCAGCAAAAAAGGTAGGAATAGGATTTTCTGTGAATAATGGTAGCTGATAAGCGAGAAAGGTCAACACTGAAAACACACCTTACATGTCAGATGAAATCCTCACTATCCTAACTAATGAGTTTTTTTATTCTTGCAATTAAGCCATCTTTAGCAATCAGATCTGATTTTCAGAAGGTCCATTGACTGATTGATTGAGAGCAGATTGTTTCTCTTTGCTCAGTTTAAGTGAGATGAGTGCCACATCTATCCTGCTTTGTGCATTGGCCTTCATTCAGTGAAGCCTTTCTCCAAGGCTCCCTCAAGGGAAGCTGGAAGACTGTTTCGCATTCCCTCTAACCTCATGAGATCCAACTTCTGGAGCTGTTTACTGCATACAAAGCGTGTGTGTGTGTGTGTGTGTGTGTGTGTGTGTGTGTGTGTGTGTGTGTGTGTGTGTGTGTGTGTGTGTGTGTGTGTGTGTGTGTGTGTGTGTGTGTGTGTGTGTGCACGTGCACGTACTATTGCTGTATGCACGCCATGTACCAGTAACCAGCAAAGCTGAAATTCATTAGTAAGGTTGAATTAGCCAAGGACACATAAAACTTGTATGTGAAATAAATAGTGAAAAGACATCATTTTTCCACAATAGAATAATAAAAAGATAAGAGAATTGGTGTGTATAGGTGTGGTTGTTAATTTGAGAGAATGAGGACAAACAAAGAGGGGAAGTGAGAGAGTGGCTGGATGAGTGTTGGTCTGAAACACTAAGGAATGACTTTATATTTCTTTCCATTCTGGAAAAAGAGAAGTTAATATGTGACCCATGACTCACGTTGTGGAGAACACAGCAGAGACTTGTGATTTTTACTTGATGCATTGCATCATTTTTTGTACTATTTTTCCATATGTGCTCTAGCAGTGGTAGGTTTAAGTGTCTTTTATTACTTCCTGTCTACTTATACTGGACAGAAACTTGCACAGTGGTTACATGGTCCTCCACTCAAATGTTGAAATATTAAAAAATCTCATCCCTTTTTTGCTTTTATGTTGCATCTTTAACTGTAAAATCTTTCTAGTCTGCTTGTGTTTATGCAGATCACAAGTAACTGCTTATATGTAAATGATCATATCACGATGAAGCTCCCAGCATAAGATTTGATTATAAAAATAGATACACATTTGTCCACATGACTGAAATTTAGATTTGTAATTTTTTTGCATTTGTAGTTTAAATGTAAATTTTAAACTGTAACATCTGTGTGGTTATTGCTAAAAAAAAGTTCTCATTTGTCTGCTTTGTCTTGCTTTTCAGTCGTTACATTTTAGCCTGCTTTGCATGTTTGGGTCCTCTTACCAAGTTCTGTTTTAGTTCTGTGTATCTAGACATGTGCACAAAAAGGTTGTTCTTTTTTATCTCTGGTCATGACTGATCACTCTCACTATTATTTCTGTTGTATTTTGTTTATCAATGCACACCCTAGTTGTATTTTCCATGCTGTTATGCTACAGGTCAGTTCCCATAGGTCTTTTAGCTCGAGCCACAAAAATATCAGCATGCTGACTGGTTCCACTCGTTTGCCACACCCTTCCCTTGCCACAAGTATATCTTATCACTGAGTCTTTCATGCACGAAAGGAAAATGCTTAATACTGAATACTACTTTCTCACATTTTACTTTTTTTTTTTTAACCCATTTTCTCTCAGTCGTGTCATTGCCCAATTACCACTCTCTTGTTAGCTCTTACTGAACATACAGCAGCTGTCAGCTGTTCCTCCGAGACATCACATCTTTTCAAAGTGCTCCACATCACAAGGGGAGCTAAACGTAGAGGTAAACTACTGTTCCCTTCCACTTAAACAAGTCCACAGACATCCGCAAAATTGCTAGGCTTCTCGAACATTTAGCTTTAAATAGCTGTGGCGACATTGAACAGCTCGCAACAATAGGGTGAACAGTTTTTTTGTTGTGCCATTCTGGAGGGTTTTTTTACACCATTTAAGTTGGTGCAAGTGAAAATGTTTAGGTGTTTTGAGTGTGTTTTCAGTCTATAAAGACCCATGTGTTATTATTTATTCTGAGGCAGGTATGTTAGGTGACCTTCTCATTTTACTCAGCAGGAAAGTATGGCTGGTAATAGGAAAGGTTAGTAGGCCAACAAGGGTCAGAGAAGCTATAAAGAACACACGTGCATAAATTTCAGGTATTTAGTGCATGCTGTGGTGAAGGTGATATATGAGTGAGCTGGTAATGCTGTCATTCTGACCATTCTGTGCTCTACTCAAGAAAAAGCACAGGAAACTAAAGGCATTGTTTTATAAGGGATTCGTAGTGGGTGAACATGTTTGGTTTTAATTTCTAAATGCAGCTTCATTAACCACCACATAATTTTACACAAAACCTATTTTGAAAGCATTCTTAACCATCTGTTGTATCTGTATTTTTACTGAACTCTAGCCCTTTTAGATTTGAAGAAAAAATGAGTTGTAGGGTTAGGGTTAGTTACTGGGTTAATATTAACAACAGAATCTTTGCACTTAAGAGGGCTCTGTACAGAACCTATTCACTTTTCTTTTTTTTTTTTTTGGCTTAGTTTAATTTTTAAAATGTATTTGGTCCATTAATGTGTGAACATTCCAAACACATGAAGCTATAACATTAATGTAATTAAGTGTATTTTTTTTAGTGTATGCTCAGGGAAAACACACATACTGTACCATATCTAGGGCTCTAAATAGTGTAACAATGAAAGTAAGAGATGAATGCATTATGATTTGCATTTGTAAGTTTTGCAAGTCATATCATGCAAATCTGTGATGCTCTTTTGTGTGTTTGAACTCTAAAAGAAGGTCTCTTTCCTTTCACGTTTGAAACATCTATATTGTACCATTACTGAGCATTTATATTGAATTGTAAGAGAAATACATCTCCAGTGAAACAATTTACTCATTTGATAAGCATGAGAGATGATTTCAGGCCAGTCATTAAAGTGTACACAGCATCAAACAGCATCGAATGTTCAACATAGAAATATAAAATGGAACCTGTGTGACTTATTAAATATTTGCCAAAAGCATGCAAAATAGTCTATGTCTCCAGGCTACGTTTAGACAATTAAAAGCACAGTACCTGTGATTACTCAACATTTCCTTAGGAGCATGTTTAACGGGATTTATAATACGTTTCCATGATTGGAAAAATCATAATTCAGCCTTTTCCACACAAGTCTATGAAAATCCTTAAAATGATTGATTGCTAATCTAATAAGAGCTTTACTCTAATTACATCTCAGCTGCTGGAATCCTTCAGTTGTTTCTGTTGTACACCAAACTGTCCCAGGAGAAATGCATAGCCTTTACAGTAGGCAGGGTAGCAGTCCTCCAGACGCTGTTCCAGAAGGTCAGGGATCTTATGTTCACTGTACTACTAGAAGACACTAACTAAATCATTAAAAAGGATATGAGACTCCTAAACAATTTGTACAGTTAGTTAGATCATGCTGGTCGTAGTTTGATCCTACTGTATGTATAATGTGCATTATAAAGCAATAATGTATACATATTCTTGTATATCATTGTATATTATTTAACATTTCGTAAGGATATGTTGTATAATTGCAGGTATTGTGCATTCATTTGTCTATACAATATACTCACTCAGAGGACATGGAGTGTCTGTGTGAAACACTAACCCAAGCTCGGGATTGAACCGGAACTATTGAGCTGTGACTCATTTGTAGAACATGCAGTTCACATTTTATATACTGTATGTATGTATGTATGTGTGTGTGTGTATGTATATGTATACACACGTATATGTATATGTACACACGTGTGTGTGTGTGTGTGTGTGTGTGTGTGTGTGTGTGTGTGTGTGTGTGTGTGTGTGTGTGTGTGTGTATCCGATGCAATGGTTATGCATGCCTGCAAATTAGTAAGTAATATAACTATCATCTTCATGTGCATAAAGGTCTTGTGTAAAACATTGTCTGTGTATGTTTCTGTTCCATTTTCTTTGTGAAAGAGCTGAACATGCTCGGTCTTATCTACATTTCTTAACCTGCATTGCCTCACTACCCTTGAAGCATGCCTTGAAGGAAAAAAGTGCTAGTTATTGCAAATCCGTATACTTGATTCTTGTGAAATTGTTTCTTGTGTGCTTAGTTATTACCTGTCAGGCTAAGAATGCGTGAAATGCTTGTTAGGGGTGTGTTACAGCAAAGCTCTCACCTGTGCGACCAGTTTTATTTTGAAGCATCATTATGCAGTACTCTTTACCATGGGAATTTGAAGTTAAAGATTGCAATGCTGGGCAAAATCTGACCTTTTCATGACTCTATGACCAATTACTATGTATTTCAATTTTCCTTTAAAAGTATTCTTTATGTAAAACACAATAGCTCCTAAAATAAATATAAAAATACATCTAATACATTTAACGTATCCTGCCTTTCCGTCTGCTTTACGGACAGTGCAATAGACAATGTATTGTTAGACGGAGCCTATTTTAGTATTTCCTAATAAAGTTATTTATAGTTTATAACCATATAGAGATGTTATCTGAGTGCACACTGCAGGACTGGGTCTTGCAGCTATATTTTGATCATACGGTTTGAAGATAATGTATCAACAAAATATAGCTTCTTTTCTTAGAGAAAGAACTAGTCATTCAGCCAGGGGAATGAAAGAACATAATTAGAGCTACAGTATGGCAGAGGTGTGTAATTACACTAAGCTCAATTGAAGAGGTAAGATGGGTTGAAATGTCTTTTGTTAGGTGGTGATGCATTTTCTTGATGCTATCTAGTGTGTGTGTGTGTGTGTGTGTGTATATATATATATCTAGTGTATGTATGTGTGTGTTTATATATAATATATTCGGCTTCTATTAAAGTTGTTATATATATATATATATATATATATATATATATATATATATATATATATATATATATATATATATATATATATATAAAAACTGTATATAGCTTTATTGATCCTTGCTGTAGTTTCTTGCCGTATTAAACTGATTAAATGTGTACTTTGGACTGCTTCATGTGCCAATTCAAACTTACTCTCAGCACCATTCAGAGTGACAGATAAATGGGGAGACAGATGTGAAGAGCAGAACTTATCAAGGGGTGTGAAACTGAATATCTTGTTTCGAGTTGCTAAGAAAAGTTAGCTCCATTGGACAGGTCTTTATTTAGTTATGTGTCTCATAAGCAATTTGAGTTCGCCGGCTATATTGAGGAAGTCAAATTCTTTAGTCGTTCTTTCAACCTGTTGCATCACTTAAAGTACCTACCACGATCACTTATAAAAAAAACTGAAGAGTGAATTGAGATTTTTGATTTACGCATAAGAGTTTGCGATATGTTTTAGAGCTCGTTTATGCAGCATATCTAAAAGTAATCGAGAAAATGGTAAGAAATATCACGGATGGCACTGGAGAAAAATGATTCATCATGCTCTGTTCTTTTATCCAGTTCTGCTCTACAATCTTTAGTGCTGTCGCTATAAGTTTACATTTATTCATTTGTTTGCATATAATTCTTCATGTAAGGATAATCTTATCTCTTAACAGACAGACTGAGAGCTGACACCCTTACATTAACACAGGCTTTGCAGTTGAATTGCTCATTTGTGTACATTTTTTTTCTAGGAAAGACTGTAGTAAGTGGCTGTAGGGCAAAAGTCTCGTCACACTATATAAAGTGTGTAAACCTGGTTGTCTATACAGTGGGTGTGAATGACTGGTGTCTCTTTCTAATATAGTATGCCTAAAGGGAGCCTCCCTTCTCTTAGTCTCATTGCTCATTGGCTAGAACAGTCTGTGCTAGTGTAAGAAAATATGACACATCGGGGAGTGTTTATACGTCTCGGTCGTTCAAGTGTGTGGCCGACTTCACGTAGTCCTTGTCCTGCATGCATTCAGGCAAGACTGTGAGATACCTCTAGATTTTACTTTAAACTTTTTACGGTCTTTTTTTTTTTTTCTTTTTCCAATCTTGACTTTATCTCTAATTGATGTTACAGTTTTTCTTTAACCTTTTCATGTTTTTTTCTTGACTTTTTGATTTTACTAATTCTATCTGACCACATTGCTAATAGTCTGTGTGTGGAACATTTGGCTAATAGTGCTCCTTTTTTTCTTTGTGAGAGAGGTAGGAGGGGCTGAGTGGTGTGCAGTACTGTCTCACTCTCTGTTGCACACACCCCCTCTCTCTGTCATTGCTGGTCTGCCAGTCCAGTTCCTTTCACTTCCAAGCAAGGCAGTGCACAGGAGGGAAAGGATTTTCCTTTGAGTTTGCTTTTTGGAGGTTTTTAATTCTTTAAGAAGACTGACCTGTTTTCTAAGTACTTGATTGTTGAACAAGAGGGAGGACACCAACATTCGGGAGGATTTTTATGTTCACAAATTTTTTTTCTTTCAATTGAAAGCACGTGGCAGCCGGCTCTGCCACTGAACCCTTCTACAGAGAGAAGAGTGAGTCATTGAATAATTTGTCCGTCCTGGTTTAGTGGTCTGCATATTTCTGTTTATTCAAACTCTCTGAGCCAGATTAAGGAAGCACGATGGTTGCTGGAATGCTGATGCCTCTTGACAGCCTGAGGGCCATTTATGAAAGGCTGTTCCGTGATGGTGTAATGGTGGCCAAGAAAGACAAGCGCCCTCAGACAAAGCACCCCGAGATACCAGGGGTGGGAAATCTACAGGTGATTAGAGCAATGGGCTCCTTGAAATCCAGAGGGTTTGTAAGGGAGACTTTTGCATGGCGGCATTTCTATTGGTATCTTACTAATGAAGGTATTGTGTACCTGCGTGACTACCTTCATCTGCCACCTGAGATTGTCCCCACTCCACTGCAGAGAGTGCGGCGGCCAGCTGCTACCTTGTCCATTGCTCAGAGGGCTGCACGTGTGCAGACTGTAGAGGGTCCAACTTCATATGTTTCCAAACCAGGAAGGGTAGGTGCAGAGAGCCAGGAGGCTCTGTTGGAAAGGCAGGGGTATCGTCACAAGAGGATGCAAACTGAAGGGGAGCCAATGTCCAGTGAGAAAACGTCAAGGTTTAGAGGACGTCCAGTTACTGGTGATTACAGCAAATCTAAGGCATATGGGGAATCTAGGGACCAATTCCAGTCCAAGTATGAAGTTGATCATGGCATAGACCACAATGTTAAAAAGAAGATTATCTCAGTTTCCCATCAGCCACCTGCTAAAATCAGTAGTGCGACATCTTTGGTACAGACGATGTCTGAGGGCTACAAGGGAACCAGTGAGGCATCTCAGATAAAAAATACACCAAAGACCATGGATCTGCCAGCACAAATTGCTGTTACTGCTGAAACTGTTGCAGTTTCAGCCTCCATGTCCACTGGCAAAGCAGTTAAACCCAAAGAAGAGGTATGTATTAGATCCACCACAGATCTCATCAATACCAAGACAGCCAAAGACACCACTATACTGCCTAAATCTAAAGAACAAGCAGAACAATCCCTGAAAGTGACCAAGACTAAGAATATTCAGGAGAATTTAGAGAAAATGCCAGAAAATAAAAAAACAAGTATCTCCATAACATCATCTACTCCTCATCCAGTGGAACTGAAGCCAGTGACTAAAGCACAAGAAACTATTAGCAAGCCAGCCAAAGATGCCAATGGACCCCCTTCTTATAAAGGACAAATGGAAAAGTCTCAAAGAGCATCCGAGATCAAGAATATTCAGGAGCATCCAGTCAACGAGGAAATGCCACGAAATACAGAAACCTATCAGGAACTCGTGACTAGCGAGTCACCCAAGGATATCTCTGTGTCTTCTCATTCTAATTCACTAGTGGAAAAAAAAATTAAAGTAACGGAGACCCAGAATGTTAAGGAGCATCCAGTTGAGAAGAAAATATCCAAAAATACAGAAGCATCTGTCTCTATATCATCCACATCTACTGTTCCACAGCTAGTGGAATTAAAGCCAAAAGTTAAAGGCTCACAGGAACCCAAACCTAGCATCCCGACCAAGCATGCTCCTGTGGTCGCTTCTAAACAACAAGTGAAAGTTGCTCAGATGAAGAATGAACAGCAGCATCCAATCAAGGATGAAATGCCTAAAATTGCAGAAATGTGCCTCTCCACAACAACTTCAACTAATGAGAAAGTAGAATTAAAGGCCAAGTATAAAGCTTCTCAGGATGTCATTATTAGCGAGCCAGCCAAGGAGACCTCAGTGCCTCTTTCCACTAACAAACAAGTGGAAAAAACAGCAAAAGTGACCAAGATCAAGAATATTCAGAAGCATCCAGCCAAGGATGAAATGACCAAAAATACAGAAACATATATCTCTACATCATCCACGTGTACTTTTCAGTCAGTGGAATTGATGACTAAAACCACTCAGGAACTCTTCACTAGTGAGCCACTCAAGGATGCTTCGATGCCTTCTCAATCTAAAAAACAACAGGGAAAATCACTGAAAGTGATCAAGACTAAGAGTTCTCAGGAGCATCTAGTTAAGGATGAAATCCCCCAAAATAGTGAAGCAAATATATCCATGTCGGCTTCTAGTGTTCCGGAAACAAAGGCACAGACAAAAGATGTAACTGATCTGGATCCAAGTGAAAATACCAAGGAAATAAAGGAGAAAGATGACACTGGCATAACTTTGGGTTCAGCAGCGTCATGTGTGTCCAAAACAAACAAAGACACAACAGTTAATTCTGTGGTCGACGTTGTTAAAGAAAAAGCTGAAGTATGTCTTGTGCAGCAAACTTCTGAAGCATCTTTGGAGGAACAGACTGGAAAGGCTGCGACGGAATCAGCCGTTCCACAAGCACCACCTTTTACTGTCATACCTAGCAATGTTCAGAAGAGTAAGAAGTCACAGAAGACATCTATTATTAAAGAGACAAACAGAGACACCCAAATGGCATCCAAAGATATCAAGCCAGTTCAAGTAAATCCAAAAGAGGAAGAAATTCCTTCTCAGGAATCATCTACCGCTGTTTCCAAGACAGAGAGTAAAGTGCTTAAGCATGATACCAAACCAGTTATTGAAATCTCAGATGCAGCTGCTGTTGAACAAGTGAAAGAGGTTATTATGCATGAAGAAATAAAAGTTGTGGAACAAACAAAACCGAAACTGAAGAAAATGACCAAGCATGAAATAACATCAGTCCAACAAATGCCACCACCAATAAAACTATTAGAAGAATCAGAGGCTAAAGATTTGAAAAAGAATGAAGCAGAGGTAGCTCCAACGACTTCAAGAAGAAAGAAGAAAAAGCAGACTGCTGCTGACAAAAAAGTTCCATCATCGGCTGCAGAAATAAGTGCAGCTGAGGAAATGGTGTCAACCCAGGTTGCAGTGAAAATTCATCCCAACCAGAGGTCTGAACTATTTGCAATGAGTGAATCTTCTAAAATCTGCACTGAAGATAGCAGCCAGACAGCAGCTGTACACTGTGAGGCCCCTATACACAAAGGGGAGGTGGAGCCAGCTCAGCCCTCTGCTGAAAAAATAAAACGGGAGGTTCTGAAAGAAAAAACATCCTCCTCACAGCAACCGAGGGAAGCACCCACAGCCAAAGCGTCAGCAACAACCCAGGCCGGCCCCTACCCTGAGCACGGGGATCCTCCCAGTGTTGCTCAACATTCAGCGGCTCCTGACACACACAGCAGAAGAGAGAAGCAAAAAGTGCTCTCTGTGAGCAAGGCCGTAATAATTCCTGTCACCACTGGCCCTCTCTCTGCTGAGGAGCAAAAAGTGTTAGCCGAAGACGAAGCTGCCATGCGGAAAAAGATAGTTGTAGTGGAGGAGGTGATTGAGGTGCAGCAGGTTGCTACCCCGGGTGCAGAAGGAAGCCAACCTGTCGTTCCACCGGCACCTGAGGTTCCAGGAGACGACCTGGACTATGATGTTTTAGAGGAGTTGGCCAAAGAGCGTGCTGTCTTTCAAAGTCCTGTCAAAGAGCTTGTCTGGGACCATTCTCTGGATGAGCCAGAGCCTAAAACCTTCCCAAACTTCATTGAAGGTAGGGTAAAAACTAAGTCTCTTCTTTCCTTCCTGTGCATGTGTTATGATACTGCCACTGTTAGAGTTTCTCTGTGGGAGGGTCAGTGTGGCTAGCGTGAAGTTGTCATAAGGTGTGTCCTCATCTGGTCAAAAGGTATAAGGTATATGTATAAGGGATAGTTCAATATTTGTTCTGTTCCTGCAAGTGGGTTTTACTTTTTGGCATTTAAAGTGTTGCTAGGAAGAAAAACTTTCACAAGCTGCATAATGAAGTGCTGCTTCCAATTGATGTTCAGTTTAAAATGGGTGTGTATATGGAGTTGCCTGCAGAGTTTAGAACTGATATACAAAATTCTGATGAGTGAATCAAGTGAATTGAATCTTTTTAAGCTTATTATGGTCAACACTTTGTAATACTCTTGTGCTTACTAAAGATTTTCACAATCAACCTGTTTTGCTAGTTTCAAGTATTCCAATGGATATAAAGAGCATTTCATAAAATGTTTTCCTGGCACTTATCCATACCACATCCACACCCAAAAATATCATGTTGATGAATTAGTTTATTGCTTGCTGTGTGATTTATAGTTATATCTCAACAATAGTAAAAAATAAAAATAAATTAAAAAAAAAAAAGAAAATAAAAATTAATAAAATTAATAATAAAAAAAAAAGTCATTTAATTTTAATTGAAAAGGGCTGAAAGATATTTGCAGCTCTAAACGTTGTGCAGGAATCTCTTCCTACTTTTTGTGTGTCCCATACCGGAAATGACCCAACCCTTTACTCATCCAGAGAAAGGTATTAAGTCCTCCAGCTTTGCTCTGCTGTGAGATAATCAGTGCACAGGAGAGTATTGTGCTTTCAGCAATCTTTTGCCCTGTTTTAGGAAACTTGTGTGTTTGGTCCCGACCTGTGGTCTATAATCAGAGGTTTCTGTTTTCCATTTTCAAAATCAGCCATGCAGGATATCTTGCTTCTGTTGTACCCAATGCATAAAGTGTACACATTCTCCCATGCAGAGCATGCAATACATTGTACAATAGACATTTCTGGAATGTGCTCTCCCTGCTGATTTTGCTATTGTTGCCTTCATTGTCATAAGCATTTAAATGTGTTACATACTGTAGGGTCTTTGCACATTTAAATTTTAGTGTAAATATGGCTAAAGGTGTGTACCTACATGATTATGGGTGGGGTAAAATGTTTGCAATGACAGGAAGCTGTAATAGATGGCCTATTACTATGGGTGTGTTTTTTGCTGTTACACGTAGTGTTGGTCAGGAATTCAAAGCACTGCACCACTTTCTTATTGTTGGGTATTAATGTTACAGGTGGAGATTTTTTAATCATTCAATATGTTGCACACATTGTCTGCTTCATAAAAAAAGCGTCACTATATAAACCTTAGTAACTGTCTGCTGCCCCCTACTGCTTCATCACAATTGTCTGCAGCCATGTGGTGACATTATTTTAGCTTGTGTTATTTTAGCTTGTATTTTATTTTGTGCATGTGTGAGCTGAAGTGTTTGGAAACATTTCAGTTTTTGAGGTGAGCATAGCTTCCATTTTAAGTCTGTGGAGTTAGTCAGATTACATTCCATTTAGTTTAATTAGTTTATAAAATATATGGAAAATAGGCCCAGTTTTAATCATGGCACATGGATAATATTGTTCATCAACAGGAAATGTTAGTAACCACATGCAGTTATTTCCATGGAGTCACCCTTATATTTGCTTTTCCTTCCCTGTTTTCAAAAAAAAAATCCTCCAGAGTACTGTAGATCAGCTTGATTTTTAAAAGCGAAGTTAGCATCGATTCAACCACCACACACAACTGCATCAAAACACTGTAATGCAGATCCCCCACTGGTGTTAAGCAATGCAGAAAATGAAAGTGGTTTAAGATAGTTCCTCATTGTGTGTCCTGTGTGCCAGCCTGCTTTGTGTACAGTGTAATCTCAGGCAGACCTGCAATTTGACTGCCAATGTGCAAACTGAGAACCAGCGTCTCGGTGTCATTGTCATTTCTCAGATATGCCATTTTGTTTTCCAGCGGCAGCCCACTCTCTAAATTCCTGAATGTTTATAATTCTGTCTAATATCCAGAAGTTGGCAGAATGTCACTCTTTTATTCTTTCATGACACATGATTGTGGTTTAGGGAGTGAGTCATCCATGGCTGAACTGAGAGACGCAAATATGAGCCTGACCTTTAAGAAGTTGTGTACTATCCTGCACACTATCAATAGCTTGTCCACTGACTACACAGCAATGAGCTTCTAAAGTCTGTCAACACATTTGTTTTGCTGTCAACATAAGTGTTTGTGTGACTTAAATCCTGCGGAGAAAACCTGTTAACATATTATGACTTGTTCAGTCAAGAAAAAATATACCAGTACTTGATTTCCTAGTAGATGAAATAATTGTTCTTATTTGTTGTTGTGTACTTGTGGATAGCAAGTCCGTTATTTAATAAATGTCTATGAGACAGGGCTGTCATGATTTAATTATAGTGCATAATGCAGTGTAATAAGTATATGCTAGCATGTGTTTCAGGCTATCATTTTATTCAATCGGAATGCTTTTTGATTTTGAGTTCATCTTCTAAAGCAATTTGTAATCTATTGAGTGCTTTAAATTTGTTTAGTCTGCAAATTTATTTATGCCACAGAGAAATGATATGATAAAACATCTTTGTTGTTGTCACTCGCCGTTCATTCATGACTTTAAGCTTTTGGAGGAGACGTTGGGTTTCTGCTTTTATCATTCAATGAAAATTGAGCTTTGGTAGAGGGATGTCTTTATATAATAGACAAAAGGCTTTTTACCAACAGGTAACTCATACCTCCAGGCAAGTATCTGGTAATGTGAGAATCTACTCATGGCTCCCTAGATGAATAGGAGTGTTTTTTATATTAAATTAAATTTCCTATTTTCTTTGTGATAAATAGATGAGAAATAGATGTATTAGCTTGCTTTAGGCCCTAGAGTGGGCATCACCAAATGGCGGACCGCGGCCCGGATCCGGACCGAGTGACGGGTCTGCCCGGACCCGTTAAAATTCTAATATTATCATATTAAGCATCTCCTTATTATAATATAATATTATAAGATTATATAAGCTCTTTGATATTAATAAAAAGATAAATCTTTTGTTCATGCACAGTTAATCTCGTTATTACGACCGGAGCGTCATCAAAAGCCAAGCCAAAAATAGATTGTTTCTGTTCCATACTCCAGAGCAGAAGGTGGCAGTAATGCACCTAATTACGCTGGCAGGACAATTAAGATTCAAACTGCTGGCAGGACAGTTACATGCCCATTTCTCTCACTAGGAACGGAAGGTGGAAAGGGAGTAAGGAGAGGTGGAAAGGAGAGAGGGAAAAGGGAGCTGCTCAAAGCTCTGCACTTTTCTTTTATTCAGTAAATTCTGCCCTGTTCTATTTTACTTGAAATGTTTTTTTTTGCCTAAAGTTCCTGTGTTATCAATATAGTTAATGTTTAAAAAAGGGGCAGCTCAAAAGTCTTTTGTTTAATTTTTTTTCTTAAAGATTAAAAGCACTTTTATTTTATTCAGAAGATTCTGAATGTTTTATATTACTTGAAATATAGGCCCTAAGTTCAGGCTGCTCAAAGCTGTGTTTTCACTTTTTATTTATTTTATTCAGAAGAAATTCAGTGTCTGTTGTCTGTTACTTGACATGTAGTAAAGACAACTACAGTATTGTTTCCTATTCAAGTGCCATACAAATTCAGACTTTGAAAACACTTGAAAATTATATATAAATGTATGTGCGTTATTGATTTTATTAACATGAGGGTACACTATTTTAAGTGACAATATAAGATTCGGACCTTTGCTGGGAGGAAATTTTAGTAACTGGTCCTCTGTGAATTTTAATTGAATACCCCTGCCCTAGAGTCTAGGGTCACCAGCTCGTTTCTGAGCTTGGAACACTTGTAATGTCTGAGTGGAATTTCTGCACATGTTCTTTCTGTATCTCTGTGGGTTTCCTTTGGGTTCTTTGGTTTCCTTCACCTTCCATAAACATGGCAGTAGGAACCTTGGTAAATTGCCCCTAGGTATGAGTGTGCTGTGTGCCCTGTGGTGGACTGGTATCTTTTTCTGAGTATATGCCCGCCTCACACTGGGTGTTCTCGGGACAGGTTCTGGATCCACATCGACCCTTACCAGGATAAAGCTCTTACTGGGGATGAATAAATTAATTATCTTTGTGCATATTTTAACCTAGCTAAGCTGAAAACTATTTATAGTTTATCATGTGGCTCTGAAGGAATGAACAGTGCATGAAAATGCTATTTAATGAATGCTACTTTAATTTTCAGCATAATTCTGATCTAAGTTGAGCCTTGGAGTTGTAGCCCATTTAAGTATATAGTGCTGGAGTAGCATAAACATTAAGAAGATAATGGTTGGTAAAATGAGCAGTCTTTCAGCACCATTGTTTACAGTGCCATATGTTGGTTTTAGAGTGCTATAAAGCATGCTATATTTAGGGTGTGTTTTGCATGATGGGAGGTTTCCTAGGCATCAGGGTGTCCTGTGAGAGAGACAGGGATTTCTAAGCATCTCTGGCATTCCAGCATTGCTTCTCTCATTAGAGCAAATAGACACTTACAATGATGGAAAAGTTATGATTAAAAGTGCTGCTGATTTAAAATAACATAAAAGAGAAAGTGTTTATGGCACCTTTTATACAGCATGTGTATATTTCAGACTAAGGGATAACATCAAACAAGTCTTTTTTTTCCTTCTTAGTATTGCTTAATGGCTGATACAGACATTAAATAGGTTATATGATATCATAAGCCTTGGAACATAAACAGAGCAAAAATAAGATAATCCTATCTGATGGATAGATTCATTCCAGATCAGGTTTCCTGGTTCGGATAATCATAGTAAAGCTGGTGATCTGTGACCTAATCTCACAGAATAACTCTATTATCCACTAAGGACAGGCTGATCTCTCTTTGGTCTTCTGAAGCCATGTGGGCACAGTTTCATCAGTTTCTATCTCTGCCACCATGAGCACTTCAGTGATATTTATATCTACAGCAAGCACTAACACCATGCTGGCTCCTACTGGCTCCTTGGACACATGCCCAGCCCTCTGCCCACCCCCCAAGGCCTCTAGCTGCCCCTCCCACCTAATGGCAAAGCCACCAGGGAGCAAGCTGACATATCCAAGCAGCAGGCACAGGCTGTCAAAATTAAGAAGGGGAGAAACAAGGCAGCACAGACCAAACAAACTGGAGCCTCTTCCCTTTCCCTCATTCCCCCAGTCCTGCTCTCCTCGTCCTCCTCTCCCTCCACACAGCCTGCTCCATGAAGGTCATACCTGGTAGGTTAGCACAACTGGACTGCTGTCCACGTTTGTCTGTGTGTCCATATATTTGTGTGTGTTTTTGCCAAACCCAGCGAGTTGATTGTTGTTACGGTCAAGGGTGGAGGGGAAATGCATGCTCGCATCAGCATGACCTTCAGGCAGCCAGACTGAAATTCTATTCCATATTTAAACCCATCCATACTATGCGAGACTAGAATTACATGTGACATTTCAAGGCTTTTTCCGTTCTGAAATTCTTTATTTGATGCTAATGACTTCCCACTTCATGCTGCATGGAGCTAGAAAAGAGGCGATGCTCTCAAACAAGCTTGACTGGCAGTGTTTGTATTGACAAAGCTTGGTGGAGCATCGTGTGGGAGCATCTGTAAATCTCAGCCAGCTATGATTGTGCTTTGAAGAAAGTTGATTGCATATGGCATGAAAATGCTTCCACTTGTTTTAACCTTTAAGAACCTGTATACTCATTTTGTCAGAATTAGTTGTGATAAGTTTTTTTAAAGCTGCTATTGGTCTAGGTAGAGGGGAGGCCAGTGTTTGTTTTGATTTATATCAAGCTACATGGTTGTGCAATATCAGGAACATAATCTTCAACTGGAGCTGTAGAAAACAACATAGCATATGAATCTTTGCTTTTTGATGTTTTTCGGACTGTCTTATACTTTATACTTATCGGCTTGCAGCTCAGATCATTGAGGTTTATGATGATCCGAATATTAGTAGTTTTTACTCAAGCAGGAATCTGTTTTATCATCAAGACCAGCAGTTTATCTGACTTTGTGTGTACAGATGAATTTTTAGTAGGTGTGGTAAGGATTCTTCCCAGTACAGACATCTTGTCGATTAAGACCAGAAAAAGTCAGATGGGAGGGTTTCTTTTAGAAAGGGGTGTGTAAATGCCAAGCAGGAACATATCTTTACCAGAATAAAAAAGATTGAGCTGTTTTATTTTCACTTTGAGCTTTTTAATGTAGCCCCACCCCTGATCTTTTTGGTGCTCATGTTGTCCCCCAGTGTCCTTTCACCTGTTGCTGCCTGACTCATCTCAGTGCTAATGCTAGATAGTCCCTTTGAGATCTTTGTTCCCCACCATGGTGCTTTGAACAACAACAGCCCCATAGCTGTTTACCACTGGAGGTTTCTGCCAAAGACTAATGCACTTTGTTACTAAGGATAAACTTCCCTTATTTGTGTATTTCTGTACCCTTGAATGAACCACTTTTAGACCCTATATATATTTTAGTAATTATTACCTTATGAATGTGGTTTACATTTAGACTTTGCTCTGATTACAGTCCAAATATGTGCTTTTTAAGAGATATACTATATTCAGGTTTTCCAGATTGTATATGAAAGGTACAACTGAATAAAAAGTACAGGATGGAGAGTGTAGGAAGATGTAAATGATGAGGGAGTGACTGCTCCCAGCTTTGTATATGCAATTCCCATCAGCTTTGTAGAATCTAAAAATTCTGAATAAAGTGTAAAATTGCAATTTCTATTTCTCGCTCACGAGCAAGTCAGAGGTTACGATGGCAGGGAAAACCTCACTGAGATGATCTGAGGAAGAATCGTTGAGATTAACCAGAGGAACTCTTCCTCATCTGGGTGACGCTGGATAGTGATCATAAATAATGTGCTAATGTTGTGTGTCCTAAGATGTGTGTTTATGTCATCTAGCTTTCACATTGCGGATCTATGTGCACTTGAGGTTATCAGCGATATATTCTGCTTTGGAGTGTTTGGAGCACAGGTTAGTGTTCTTATAACACTGTGGTCTGTCACGTTACAAACTGTAGTGACTCTTTGGGAATGGCATTTTGTGTACTTTCTCACACACACCTTTACATGTCAGCTGAATATAAATAAATCTGTTCTAGAATCTGTTCTTGATACATGTAGTAAAATTGTAGATCTCTCCCTCTATCCCGCTACCCCTCTCCCTCTCTCCCTCCCCATTCCCCCTAGCTCACAGACGGTAATCTATTAACTGACCCCTGCTTGTGGCAGTCAGTGAGAAATGAGATGACTTTTCTTTTATAAATCTGCACTTCATACCTCAGCAATGTGGGGTTTTCCATTTTAAAGATTCTTGAAAAAACAGTTTGATTTCTGTTTCGGTCTCCCGTTTCAGTGAAAAAGAAACTGTGCTCAGGGACAATCCATGTAACTTGATGACTGTCCTAACAGCTCATATTCACATGAGAACAGGAATCATATTACGGAAGCATCAGCACTCGTCATTGGCTTTAGTGCCATTGTCTGTTACTATCATAGCTGTATCTTGAAGAATCTGGATGGAGCAAGACATAAAAGTGCACAGCAAAACCGAACACTCTTAAGAAATGTTAAAATTTTAACTTGCTTTACTCAGTCAACCTGCCACATTGGACCAATTGCATGACTTGTGACAAAAGTGAAGTGCATGTGCAGTTATTTATTATTATTTAGTTTATTTGCATTTTGCATTTTCTGGTAACAGACAGTTCTGTTTTTCTTAAGATATAGAACACTTTATAACACTTTCAATTGTATATTGTGAGCAAAGGCCTTTTCAGCGGCCATATAGTAACTTATTAATCCATATGGTTACTTAGAAGAATGAGCAGAGACGTATATTTGCAGAGATTAGTGGTACACAGTGTTAATGCTAAAGTCTAATCACTGAGCAAGAAGAAAGCAGTCCCATGAACAATGTGTTTTATTAGGTGTGCTTTTCTCAAGCACTCAAGAACAAAAGTGGCTAGGAACATACAGTACTTTGACGGCCACAACTTTTTCTGTGACTGGCTTAAATTACGAACATAGAGATTTACAGATCTGTGTTTATTAGTCTGTCCAAGGAGAAGTCTTAAAATGTTAAAATTTTTTAGGTTCCAGGTTTTTTTACACACACACAAGATGTCTACACTATTTAAATGTAAAATTGATCATTTATTAATAATTAAGGTTACACCGGTATACATGTTTTCAACAATCTCTACTTTTTTTTTATTATATTCTTACTTTGCTGTTAAGAAGAGTTTACACCACTTTGAATGAATATACTGTACCTCTATAATGCAGATTTTTGGAATAATGATATCTTTTTGCAAGTCTTTATATATCTCGAGCATGAAGGCTGTAGACACGTAAATAAAATCTCTATGTAGGGCTTCAATACAACTGTTTATTAACTGGTTACTGTTTACAACTGTTAATTAAACCAGACAGCCTTTTGTACAGCATGATCAATTGCCTGGAAAAGCTACTATTGCCTCTAGAGACATGTGTGGAGAGATTATAAGATGAGCCTTGTTGTAGTTTGTCATTTTCCACAGCCCATTACATGGCCACTTGCATCCTTTGTTTATCTAACAGTCACACACAAACTCAGCAAAAATGTTGACAAAAAATTATAAAAATCCATTTAGTAGTCTAGATCATGAAATCAACTTTTTTTTTTAACCTTGCCCAAATGGCAGAGGCAGCACAGATCTGTGCGATACCTGACTCTGTGTGGTGATTCATAGCTTGCATCATAGTTTGATAAGCATCATGTAAAGCTATTGCAATAGCTTTACATGATGCTTATCAAACAATGACTTATGGCTGTAGATCAGCAGGTACACGGAGTAGTTCTTCAGACTTTTTACCATCCTTTCTTTTTGATTACTTCACCATTTCATAGATGATCTTAAAAATTTAACTTTAACCCTTGATTATTTGTTTTCTGCAATATCGTGCTTATAGTTATATATAAATAATCTCTCATGCACCAATCCTAGTCCACCAGACCTGCACTAAGCTGTACAGCACACATTGTCTAACACACTTTTGTTCACTATGGGTTGAGATCTCATTATTATAAAAAAATTTTTTCTTGGGTCTAATAATTTTGAGCTTACTTTTTTACGTTTGACAGTAGTAGTAATTATTGTTTCATAGAAACATCTGCCGCAGAGTTGCGATAAAACTGTCAACACTGTGCTGCCAGGCAAGATTCCTGTGTCCAGCAAACAAAAAAACAAGCACATACCAGCATAAATTTTTTTTCACACATTCTCTCCACATACCTCTGTCTTTGTCTCTGTCCATCAGTCTGTCTCTCTCTGTCTCTGGCTGGGTGAAAAGTTATGAAATTTCAGCCTGCAAACCCTAAATTACTTAAATTTAGTAATAAAGTTATGTAACATTTAGCAAGAAAGTTTTTCATCAATATCCAGACACAGATAGAGATTTTATTTTATTAATTATGACCACATTTAATTATATATACTTATTAATAGGTTGCATCTGAATGCGTTTTTCAAAATCTACATGAAATTTTTACTTTAATACCTGATGTCCTTGATAAACAAGATATTATACCTTCACATTTAGTTGTAAAACATTAAATTAATTTAACAATTATTTAAACTACATTATATCATATACATATATTGGTTCAGCCACACAAACACCTTTCACGCAGTTCTGTTACCTGGCCTTCAATCTTCACAGCAGCTAATTTAGTTTATTATGTATAATATAGCTAGCCGAAGTATAACCTTTCTGCTGCACTAAAGTCACCTGGCAAAACGTTTTGTAGGTTTATTTTTTCAAATTTCTTTCATGGATCAGTGGATGTAGACATCTAAAAACTGACTTATTGATGAATGTTACTTAAGTCTTACTCGACTTAATCTGAAACTTTAAATGGATCTCAGAGTTTGGAGCTTTCAAATACCACAGAGAAGAAAATATCCCACAGTCATTTCTGAACACGAAATGACAGATTCAAACTTATAATACTAAGGACGCAAATTGATGACATTTGAAATGATTGAACAATTTAATATCAATTATTCATTAAGTTTTTATGTAATGAAATTTTCTGGTTGATATGAGTCAAAAATTTAGACAGCAGTTTTGAGAGATTCTCCTGCTGTTATACTACTGGACGATTATGTTTATTATCTTCCACTGACGCATGTAAGGGCGTGTGTGTACTTCCGTATCGAGCTTGGTAGAACACAGAACAATGAAAAAGAAAGTCTCTTGACATTCATGCACTGCTAAACTATTAGAAGTGTGTGGTATCGAAATGTTTTATGAACGACAGAATTATTTGCATGAGATAAGCTATGGAGAGAGATCTGCATTTTTATATAACAAAATGTGTTGCGCAGGTAAGGTATGGCTCCTTTCATTATTTTGGGCATTGGGAGGGTTCTAAGGAGGAGTTTGCTTTAAGAGTGATTTTTCTGCACGTCTGGGAGTTACGGTACAAGCACAGCTTTACAGGTTAAAGGTAAATGGTGCATCATTAACTTGTGAGTCAGTTTTACGGCTGTGCGTGTGTTTATTTTATGGGCTTTGCTAAAGTTACACAAAAAGGTTTAACCTGAGTTTTCACTGAAAATGCCATTGACTTGATCCAGCAGTTTGTGCAGGAAAGGATTTTATTATTATTATTATTATTATTATTATTATTATTATTATTATTATTATTATTATTATTATTATTATTATTATTTGCTTATTTTGTTTTATTTCCCATCAGTAGCAGTCATAATAATGCAAATAATTATTTTAGATTTGGAATCATTACAAACTATGATGAGTAAATAGCTTAACCATTAACCCATAAAGCATTCTATGTATTATTCATGTCACTGGCGTTTACTGTTTAGTGTTTGCTCTGTGTCCTTAATCCTGGTCGGCAGGCCTTGTTCATTAGCTGGTAATGACACACAAATAGTTTTTGCTCTTTCGTTTTGTCAACCCTTTTCGGAACTTTGAAATATAACAGCTTTTCAAAGTAGTGGTTGCTACAAGCTGGCTTTGTTATTTTATATGCTGCATATTATTGGTTTAATAATAAAGGTTAAATAGCATCAGTGCTGGTAGTTGGTAGTGGTTGTGTTTTGTGTTTTCTCGCCATCTAGTGATGGATTTATGAAATTTCATTAGTGTCTTAAGTTCAATCAATGTTGAGTAGATGTTCAAATATCAAAATGATAGCAGTCAGATATCAGATTATAATTTGTGTAATTTAATCACATTTTGGGTTTGGGTTCATTTGATCAACCCATCATCAATCTGAATAAAATTTAATAACAATATGTGGAAAAATTGAACAAAAACTCTTTTCTAATTAGGGTGAAATTGACAATTCAGAGATAACTTTAACAATGGGGAGAAAATAAAAAATCCATGATAGTGGATAAAACTCGACTTGAGTTGCAACACTGAGTGTTTTGTGCTCCGGTAACAGTTTTACATTTTTTATTTTTTTTTTTATTTTTAATCTCCCTGTAATTTTACTCGTTCTGTAGTCAATTCATTCATTCATTCATTCATTCATACATACATACATACATACATCTTTAGTAACAGCTTTATCCTGGTAAGTAAATCTGGACGCTATTCCAGGAACACTGTATGTGAAGTGTTGATACACAGTGTTGGTTGTATCCTTTTTTTTTTTTTTTCTTCTTCCCGGTTGTGTCTTTCTGACACACTGCTTGTGGCACACTGCCTTTTAACTATGTGTCTCAGGATGTTCTTAACAATTATGTCCTCTAGAGGGCGACAGCAGATAAAGTATAGTTTGTACTTTGTTGTTTCTATAATCTTGAGATTCTGTGTGTGGAATGATCTGGAACCTAAAGCTTGACACATCAGATTTTCCCTGCAAACTGTAAGATGAGTCTTTTGAGATCCCGGCAGCTGGTGCCGACACATGCTTCATCCTCAAATCCTGTTTTAATGCAACATTGCCATTTGATCTGTGGATTTAGGTCACTATAAATAAGAAAGGAACATGAGTCATCACAATGGCTCCTGAGAAGAGAAGGTGGAGGACAGATGCACTCCATGAAGGACAGCAATGTAGTTTATTTTATTCCGTTTGTAATGTATTGTAGCGATCTGAGACACAAACGGGTTTCACTATTACTTCCCTTTAATTCTAAAAGGAATTCATAGAAATTGTAGTGTGAAGGGTTTGAACATTCCTCTTAGTCTAGGAGTGGCAGCTCAGCACACGCCCTCACAAGCAGAGATAACAGTAAAAGAGTCAGAGAACGAGTTAGGATAGGATTCACCTGTGTTGGAGTAAGGATTGTGTTACACCCTGCACAGGAATGTGAAGGCTACCATTTTATAGTCTCCCTCCTACCAAACGTGTTATGTTTCATCACATTATTCATTAGGGATTAGTCTGATTAGAATTTACCCAGGAAAAAAAAAAGATTATATAATAGCTAATAATAATAGTATGCGTTTGATTTAAACCACTAGTAAAACAGTTCAGCCTTTTTGTTTTTTCATATGAGAGATTCCTATTTTATCAATTTATATATTCTCATTTGTTATATTACAGATGTGCTTTTAGCCCTTAATCGGTTTAGGGTTATAAAATGTTTATGCTGTATTGTTGAGTTAGTTTAGTGACATAAAAAGAAACCAAGCTGTACATTTCCTTGTCTCTGGAGTGGTATACTACTGTATTCTGTACTATACTATACCAAACCATAGCCAGCTAGTGTTCCATATTGTACAGTGTTCAATACATAATGGACCACCCCTCCTCAATGTCAAGGAAAAGTTCAGTTAATCCCTTTACTTCTCAAAGTGTAGTCTGTTTATTTGGTAGCCCTTTTCTGCTGCTTTACATTCAAGCTGGAGTACTGTAACACTGCGCATGACTGAAAAAATAACAGAGTGGGATTTTCTTATTTCCCAACCGCACAAATTGAATGATGTACATGGAAGACACTGTGAGATGGAATAGCCAAACTAAATGCTCGCATGAAAGACTTTATTGTTGAAAAGACCCGTCTGGTCTAGAAGTAGCATAATAAGCACTTTTGCATCGTGTAATGGGACGTTTCTTCTGCATGCCATTGCAGAAATGGTCCGCTGACCAACTTCTTCCACAGTCTCTGTGTGAATCCATTGGTGAAGGCTGTCTTTGGCTGGAGAGCCTTTCGTGCCTCTCTGTCACATCCCTGAGGACTGAATGAAGGTTCAGTGGAATCGCCGTGTGAAACAGTAATGGAGTTATTGAGTTCTGAAAGATTTGCCTTAGCTAGTTTAGCTTAGCTTTCTGGTGTCTCTGCAATTTCAGGCCTGGAGGTCAATATTTTATCTTTTTTTGTTTGTTTGTTTGTTTTAGGCCTAATAGATGATCATCCAAGAAACAAGAAATTGTTTTTTGTCGTTCAATTGTGAAAAATATTTTAAAATCTGTGTCTTGTCGTGTATGATCTCAGTGATGATTCACCAGAGCTTGTGATGATTAATCATCTGCTCAACCTGACGATCTCGTGAGCGAGATGATGAGGTCTCTCTTGGTGTGTGTGAATGGGTGTGGAACCTTTACGGGGAGACACTTGCATATAGTGACTCTTACAGATGCTGTGGGACAAAGGGATACATGTATAGAAGGAATAATAAAAACAATCTCTATCTGTATTTTATATATATATCCATAAAGCTGTGATTGAAGTGACTATTCTTACAGATGATTCCCAATTTAAAGTGGCATTGTGTGGCATTTGTCTCTGAATGTCAGAATAATAGTCAGAAAAAAGAACATAGCTTAAATTTGTGTAATCACCCTATTGAACCGGTGATGGTGCTGTTGTACATAAACAGCCAGTGCTTCATAGATCACTAACACCTTTATGTTTAATCTTGAGTTAATTGGGATATTCTGTACTTGTTACCTAGTAGAGGGATTTAATTCATGATAGGCTTACATAATGATGACATTATAGATGTTTGATCTGTTAAGCCACCAACTCCATTATAGCAGCAGAGCGCTATCGCTTCTGGGGATAATGTTTGAATTTCTTTTGCCACTCCTTAATTCCTTCACTTGTAGGGACACATGTGTGTAAGTTCTAAAGTCATTAGTTAAGGTGTGTTCCTCCACGTCTGGTGCAGAGCGCCTGAATATTATAAAATAAACACATGCATGTACCATGCAGCAGTCAAGTCTGAACAGGTAAAGTAATAGGTTGTGTCTTTGTTGTTTGAAATGCTAGGACGTTGTCACTTGGAAAAAGGATCATAATTCAGCAGCTCTATATCAATGCTGCATTGGGTCACTCCAGTGGCATGTACTACAGTATTTTATGATGAACAACCGGTGTTGTAGTCTATGTTGATAAGACATCCTGTTTGCTTAATGCTTCAGGTTTTATAGACCTGTGTAGGAAGATGTTAAAAGCTAATGCAGGATCTTTTAGCTTTCTGGATTTTGAATAAAAAAAAGCTAAAATTAGAGTAAGTCTAATAGTGACCAGTCTCTCATACAGGAAGGCTTGTAGTTTCTTGTTATAGTGATGGAAAATGTGTACAAATTTAGGTAGGGGAAGATTTCTGTAGAAATACTTGGAACTGTGCGTATGAGTAATTCTTCATGCTTTTACCCCTTTTATGCGGGCAGATACATTTCCATGTTACTCGCATAGATGCTGGTGGTGTGTATGGGTGCTTGAGGCTTGTATGGGGTGGGTAAATGACTAACTGTACCATCCTGTCGACACCTGAATGCCACTCCTTTTCCTCCACCCTTCCTGGCAACATGAGTAAGCCATGAAGTAACATTCCAGATAAATTAGTAATTGTTATAGGAGTTTATACTTGTGCTTATATTTATTTTCTAAGTTCATTTCAATTCATTCAGGTTTTAAAAATCTATGCCAAAAATATTCACTGTGGCTCTCAGTCCAGTGCAACTTTCTTCTTAATCTCCTTTAATGCCTTATTTTCATGCACCTAATGTTTAAGGTGTGTATACAGTGTAAATGTGGGTGGTACATGAGGCATGCTGGTATTGTAACCACACCTTGAGATCTAGGTCTCTAGTCCCTCCCTCTTTTCCTGTCCTGGCAGAGCAACTGGCCAGGCAAAG